>NC_091982.1:251167621-251407931 GCF_044704955.1 Pristiophorus japonicus
CTCCGCTTCCCCCAACACCCCCAAGGTACTCAACCCAAGCTCAGCTGCAGTGGTGCCTGGGGAGCAGGCAGACAGAAAGCGGGCGATAAGGGGAAGTGGGGAGCAGAGTGAGTTAGTCCAACATTTGTTTCCCAGCAGCTGCCGGTCCCGGCTGGTGCAACAGACAGAAAATACACAGTAACTTCAGCAAAAGATAAAGATGTTAAAAGCCACAGGCTCGAAGACATTTTGGAGATGACTCGGAGACAGGAAGCTGACACCACAATGAGTGGAAGGTGAGGTGTTCTGTAGGCAATGAGTCACCACACGCTGCTTGCAAAAGCACAGGTACAGCAATAAAAATGGCATTTGAAAACATTGTGTGGCTGCACCCCTTTATCAAACCCTCATCCTGTCCATCCCTCGCCGCTTCTTTCCATCCTCATCAACACAGTACACAGGCGGGTAGGGCGCACAACCGGCTGGCTCTCACCAAAACCTTCCCAGGTACTGTCAGAATCTAAACACGTAGCCAAAAAATAGCACCGGTCCGGCAATGGGCTGATTTCAGTGCCATTTGACTAATACACACAATGCCTCGCACCTTCTCTTTTATCATTCAATCTCTCCTGCCTTTCCCCACACAGACATTCTCTTTTGCTCATCCCTCCCCTCCCCCTTTCCCTGCCCCGACACTTGGCTTAAAAACCTGTTACATCTCGAACTTTTTCCAGTTCTGTCAAAGGGTCACAGACCCAAAACGTTAACTCTGTTTCTCTCTCCAGACGCTACCTGACCCGCTGAGTGTTTCCACAGCATTTTCTGTTCTTATTTCCAGCAGTATTTTGCTTTTGTGATATATTGAAAATACATACATAGTGTCAACCTCACAACCAATTATGGTACATAGTCCACAGGAAGTGTCCCAGCACGCACGCACAGCTGCTATTGCCCGCACGGTGAGTTCTGGCCCAGAAGGTGCCCTGCGCTGAGGGGGTACCAGCCAGAAGGGGCGTGGGGGGGGTGGGGAATATAATTTTGAAAAAACAACAAACCACAAACATAATCAAGGACTCTGCACAGGATAAAGAAAGACTTGCATTTCTATAGCGCCTTTCACGACCATCGGGCATCTCAAAGCACTTTACAGTTAATGAAGTACTTTTGGAATGTAGTCACTGTTGTAATGTAGGAAACGGAGCAGGCAATTTGCGCACAGCAAGCTCCCACAAACAGCAAGGTGATAACAAAAACAGATGAGCTGGTCATTATGTTGATTGAAAGATACATATTGGCCCCAGTACACCGGGGAGAACTCCCCTGCTCTTCTTCGAAATAGTGCCCCGGGGTCTTTTACATCTACCTGAGAGAGCAGACGGGCCTTGGTTTAACAGCGCTCCGTCAGTACCGCCCCTCCGACAGTGCGGCGCTTCCTCAGTACTGCCCCTCCGACAGTGCGCCGCTCCCTCAGTACTGCCCCTCAGACAGTGCGCCGCTCCCTCAGTACTGCCCCTCCGACAGTGCGCCGCTCCCTCAGTACCGCCCCTCCGACAGTGCGCCGCTCCCTCAGTACTGCCCCTCCGACAGTGCGCCGCTCCCTCAGTACTGCCCCTCCGACAGTGCGCCGCTCCCTCAGTACTGCCCCTCCCTCCGTACTGCTCCCTCAGCACTGCAGTGGGAGTGTCAGCTTCGATTTACGTGAGACTTGAACCCACAACTTTGTGACTCAGGTGAGTGTGCTGCCCACAGCCATTGCTGACACTGTTAAGGTGCTGAGAGAGAGAGTGTTGTGGACTATTCAGAAAGTAACCCACGAGCACAGTGTCAGTGAGAACTGTCCCGGCAGTGCACTGACTCTGCAGCGAGCAAGTGTTCAGCACACTGTGGCCACGAACTTTGTGAAAATGTCAGAGGTTTACAGTCAAATGGGGAGTTCCCAACCACTGCATGAATTTGAAATCGTCTGCTTCTGGGGAGAGGAAGCCAGCTGCACGGTTGGGCAAGGCCGACGAGAAGTGTGTGTGTGTGAGGGCTGGGGACAAGAATGGAGTTACAGTGTCCAACTCCCTCAAAGTCCAAGGACAAAACGTTCGATAAATACAGGCCTTTATTCAATAACACCCTGCTCTGTGCTGCAGAAACATCTCCGAGCCTCAGAAACAATTCATTAAGATACAACTGCTGTGAAGCACCTTGGGATGTTTCACTATGTTAAAGGAGCTATAGAAATACAAGTTGTTGTTGTAAACAAACATGGCAGCTAATTCTGCGCACAGCAAGATCCGAGCACAGCGATGAACGATCAGTTACTCTAGTGCGTTTGGCCCACTTGGGAACAGTTGAGGTCAGCTGTGCCTGTAACAGAATTGAGGTGGGGGAGGGGGGCAGCGGCAGGCAGCAAGCAGGATAGAGGGTAAGAAAGGGCTACAGCAAGTGGCATGTTGGCCTTTATTGCCAGACGGTTAGAGTATAACAGTAAGGACGTCCTGCTACAACTGTACAGGGCCTTGGTAAGACCACACCTGGAGTACTGCGCACAGTTTTGGCCTCCTTATCTGAGGAAGGATATACTTGCCTTGGAGGCGGTGCAACCGAGATTCATCAGATTGATTCCTGGGATGAGAGGGCTTTCCCAGGAGGAAAGATTGAGTAGATTGGGCCTATACTCTCTGGAATTTAGAAAAATGAGAGGTGATCTCATTGAAACATATGAGATTGAGGGGGATTGACAGGGTAGATACTGAGAGGTTGTTTCCCCTGGCTGGAGAGTCTAGACACAGGGGGCACAGTCTCAGGATAAGGGGTCGGCCATTTAGGACTGAGATGAGGAGGAATTTCTGGAATTCTCTGTCGCGGAGGACTATGGAAGCTGGGTCATTGAATATATTCAAGACAGAGATCGATAGATTTTTGGATATTAAGGGACTGAAGGGATGTGGGGATAGGGCAGGAAAATGGGGTTGAGGTAGAAGATCAGCCATGATCTTGTTGAATGGCGGAGCAGGCTCGAGGGGCCGAATGGCCGACTCGCTCCTAATTCTTCTGTCCTTACGTTCTTAATTGTTGGAAATGATTTATGCCGCCCTGTAATGAATCTGGCGCTGGCACCTCTAGCCCCTGGTTTGCAATCACCTCGCCCTCTCTCCCGCTGCTACCTTGCGTTTGCCGAGACAATGATCAGGAGCGGGTCTGTTGCTTCACGGTTTCTCTCCTTACCCTAAAGTTCACAGGCCTGTTGTGATAAGAATAAAGCTCAGTCCCACAGAGATCTGCAGGGTCCTTCTGACCTGTGCGGCTTCAGTATCTCACTGGGCCAAGCACTGATGGACTCGGCCATTGGCACAGCTTCTGCAAGATCCTTCATTGAAGATCACCGAACAGTGAATTGCCCCTTCCGAGCTCAAGGGTGGTGAGGCCAGCACTTCCAGCACGTTGCCCCTGGTCAGTGAACTCTGCACCGGCGAGAAATCACATCCAGAACCTCGCCCAGTGACGCCCGACTCTGCCCCCCGTGAGGGGCACAGCGCCCGACTCTGCCCCCCGCGAGGGGCACAGCGCCCGACTCTGCCCCCCGCGAGGGGCACAGCGCCCGACTCTGCCCCCCGCGAGGGGCACAGCGCCCGACTCTGCCCCCCGCGACTTCAGTTTCTCCAGACAGAACAGAAAGCATCAGTTACACTCCCAGCGTGTCCCATCTGAGCACTTGCATTTTGATATTACCAGTGTTCTTTGACTGAATGATAAGAAACTACAGCAGTAATATGTGATGGATTGAGGGGATTCTAGATCAGTTCTGATAACCTGGGGGGGGGGGGGAGCTGCAGTTACTGAAATTGTCACAAATGCAAGAGTTTTATGTATAATTGCTCATTAATGGCCAGCCCCGTCCAGGAGCTGCGTTCACACCTTGCGACATTTGATCCAGCGGACTGCGAGTGTGAGCTTGAGCCAATCAAAGCCGGCAGGATCCCGCTGCCTACTCCGGATCCCCTCCAAGTACTCCACTGCATTGCTAGTATCCCAGAAAGCCTTCCAACACATGGCACTGACTCACAGGTGTTCCCTGCGCAGCGAATGACACATGTGCTGCTTTCATGAGTTAATCTGTCAGAAATGCAGCCTGAGAGACACTCCCTTTGTTCTGTCCTCCCATCCTCTTCACATTGCACACCGACTCCCAGAGGAAGCTGAAAGCTACCCAGTCACAACAATCCGGGGCCCAGCACAAATCCCACTGCTACACATCCAAATATTCACCCATTGTTCTCAGACGCTCCAGGGGAGGTTTATTAGAGGCGTAACCAGAGGACACAGAGTTAAAATAATTGACCTAAAAGCCACAGGAATCATAGAATCATAGCAATTTACAGCAGGGAAGGAGGCCATTCGGCCCATCGTGTCCGTGCCGGGCGACAAAGAGCTATCCAGACTAATCCCACTTTCCAGCTCTTGGGTCCGTAACCCTGTAGGTTACGGCACTTCAAGTGCAGATGCAAGTACTTTTTAAATGCCATCAGGGTTTCTGCCTCTACCACCCTTTCAGGCAGTGAGTTCCAGACCCCCATCACCCTCTGGGTGAAAAGAATTCTCAACTCCCCTCTAATCCTTCTAGCAATTACCTTAAACCTATGCCCCCTGGTTATTGAACCCGGGGAGGGGACATGAGGAGAATTTTTTTTACACAGCCAGTTATGATCTGGAATGCACTGCCTGAAGCAGATTCAATAATAACTTTCAAAAGGGATTGGAGAAATGGGCAGGGCTGTGGGGAAAGAGCAGCGAGATGGGACTAACTGGATCGCTCTTTCACAGAGCCGGCACAGGCACAATGGGCCGAAAGGCCTCCTTCTGTGCTGTATGATCAAAGATTTACATAAGTGCAGCTGTGAGAGAGCAAAGAGTTTCTGGAATCGCTGGCAGAGATTTCCTCACCGAGTGTAGTTTAGCCAGAAGGAGGGATGGTCAAAGCCCGCAGGGACTTTCATGAAGCAGGACACTGCGGAAAGCACTCCTCCTTCAACACTCAGCAGCCTGGGAGCTGAGCAGCTGAACATGGAGCCCATAGGCAGGGTCTGACTTGTGGCGGGGGGGAAGGAGCTCTGTGGCTCAGTCGTAGTTTTCTTGCATCTCAGTCAGGAGGTCGCAGGTTCAAGCGCCGCTCAAGAGACTTGAGCACAAAATCCAGGCTGACACTCCAGGGCAGTACTGAGGGAGCGCCGCACTGTCAGAGGGGCAGTACTGAGGGAGCACCGCACTGTCGGAGGGGCAGTACTGAGGGAGCGCCGCACTGTCGGAGGGGCAGTACTGAGGGAGCGCCGCACTGTCGGAGGGGCAGTACTGAGGGAGCGCCGCACTGTCGGAGGGGCAGTACTGAGGGAGCGCCGCACTGTCGGAGGGGCAGTACTGAGGAAGTGCTGCACTGTCAGAGGTGCCATCTTTCTGATGAAATGTTAAACCGAGGCTCCGTCTGCTTTCTCAAGTGGATATGAAAGATCCCATTGCACTATTTTGAAGAAGAGCAGGGGAGTTATCTCTGGTGACCTGGCCAATATTTATCCCTCAATCAACATCACTAAAACAGATGATCTGGTCATTATCACAGTGCTGTTGCGGGAGCTTGCTGTGTGCAAATTGGCTGCCGTGTTTCCCACAATGCAACAGTGACTTCACACCAAAAGTACTTCATTGGCTGTAAAGCGCTTTGAGGTTGCAAAAGACGCTGTGTAAATGGGAGTTTTTCTTTCTTTCTACAACACATCACAAGAGTTTTAGTATTATTCCTGACAATGTACAAATCGGTTCCACAGGGCATCAGACCACGAGTAGAGCCAAGCGTGGCAGGAAGACAAAGCTACGTGGGCCCATCACGGTCACTCCAACTGTTGGATGCCGATTACAAGGAATTCTGGTTGAACAAAGCCAGTGGAAATAAAACACAACATCCTGACTTGGAAATATATCACCGTTCCTTCATCGTCGCTGGGTCAGAATCCTGGAACTCCCTCCCTAACAGCACTGTGGGAGCACCTTCACCACATGGACTGCAGCGGTTCAATGCGGCGGCTCACCACCACCTTCTCAAGGGGCAATTAGGGACGGGCAATAAATGGCGGCCACATCCTAGGAACGAATTTTAAAAGAAATTTCCCCTTGAAGGTGGCGGCTGCGTTTCCTACATTACAACAGTGACCACACTTCAAAAGTACTTCATTGGCTGTAAAGCGCTTTGGGAAGTCCTGAGGTTGTGAAAGGCGCTATAGAAATGCGGGTCTTTCAAAAACCTCACCAACAGATCTGGAGGGCGACTCGGTGATGGGCAATAAATGCTGGCGACGCCCACATCCCGAGAATGATGGAACAAAATTGTATGCAACTTTGCAATTTAACGAGAAAATAAAAAGGGAGCCAAGCAGTGCGATGGCAGAGCTGCAGGCTGTACCCGCGACACCCACACCCCACACTCAGCCTTAGCTCAGTGATCACTGGCGTGCCAGGCATTGCACTGCGGAGGGTGGGGGGGGAGGGGGGGTCAGAGAGTAGGAACAGGTCAGGCAGGGACAGCATTCAAGAGCTCAATGCTGAAAGCGAGTTTCACAGACATCAAAATAACAGAGTGCAGCTGAGTAAGCAACAAACACTCTCCCAGCGGATACCGTATCTGCTAACCACAGAATGTGCTTTCGCCAGCGCCGTCATCCTATTGCATTACAGAATGTTTACAGACATCACAAGTGGAGTTACTCCCGGAGGCAGAGGTGCCCATGGGAGGGAGATCGGCCCATCCGCATACCGGCTCCCGGTGTGTCCGGCATCCTTTGCTCACACCAGTTTTTAATGTGAGATCAAGATGAATGATGCCGGTGATGGAATGAAAGACAGACATGCATTTGTATAGCGCCTTTCACTGGATGTCCCAAAGTGCTTTACAGCCAATGAAGTACTTTTGAAGTGTAGTCACTGTTGTAATGTAGGAAACGCAGCAGCTAATTTGCGCACAGCAAGCTCCCACAAACAGCAATGTGATAAATGACCAGATCATCTGGGTTTTTTTTTAAAAAGTGACGTTGCTTGAAGGATAAACATTGGCCCCAGGACACCGGAGATAACTTCCCTGCTCTTCATCGAAATACTGCCATGGGATCTTTTACATCCACCTGAGCGCGCAAACGGGGCCTCAGTTTAACGTCTCATCCGAAAGATGGCACCTCAGACAGTGCAACACTACCTCAGTACTGCCCCTACGACAGTGCAGCACTCCCTCAGTACCGCCCCCACCCCCCCGACAGTGCAGCGCTCTCTCAGTACCGCCCCTCCGACAGTGCAGCGCTCTCTCAGTACCGCCCCTCCGACAGTGCAGCGCTCTCTCAGTACCGCCCCTCCGACAGTGCAGCGCTCCCTCAATACTGCCCCTCTGACAGTGCAGCGCTCTCTCAGTACTGCCCCTCCGACAGTGCGGCGCTCCCTCAGTACTGCCCCTCCGACAGTGCGGCGCTCCCTCAGTGCAGTGCTCTCTCAGTACTGCCCCTCCGACAGTGCAGTGCTCCCTCAGTACTGCCCCTCCGACAGTGCTGTGCTCCCTCAGTACTGCCCCTCCGACAGTGGATTTGAACCCACAACCTTCTGACTCAGAGTCGAGGGTGCTACCCACTGAGCCACGGCTGACTTTAGGTTTTAGGACTGAGCACACTGTATAAAGTGGCAATTCTCTGCACCAACAATGTCTCTGCCTCAATAAAGCAGTTCCTACTGTACCACTCTGACATTTCAACATCCCACACCACTCCTCTCTGACCGACCGCACCAATTTAACTCAGTTTTGTGTTGATTTGGGGGAAGATTTATGCTGCATTCCCTCAAAGAACAATCCCATTTCACAAAGGAGATTTTTATCCTGGCGTCCGGATTTGAACCCCGGTCTCAGGTGATGGGCCCCAGTCCAATTCCCGCTGCTGCCCAGCCCATCCACATCCTGCTATGGCTCCGTGTACAGATCCATTTGCTGCAGCACAGGCTGGGGCAGGTACCCGGGGGAGGTGTAGGAAGGTACTAGTGGAGCCTGGACTGTTGGTCAATCCACAGCAGGCCTGAGATCTGGGAGCACTCCCCTTTCCCTCGCAGCCTGTCAATGCAGCAACCAACCAGCACGAACTCACATTTCCATCGCACCGGTAATGGAGACAACAAACACAAGGTGCTTCAGAGGTGTGAGGCAAATACCTAAGGAGGAGAGGAGAGATCAGGAGTGATGTTCCAGAGATGGGTTTTAACGGCTGGTGGGGGGGTTTAATGAGGTAATTTCTAGAGCATGAAAGAATAAAAGAAAGACTTGGATTGATATAGCACCTTTCACGATCACCGGACGTCTCAAAGCGCTTTACCACCAATGAAGTACTTTTGGCGTGTAGTCACTGTTATAACGTAGGGAATGCAGCAGCCAATCTGCGCACAGCAAGCTCCCACACACAGCAATGTGCTAATAATCAGATAATCGGTTAGCATGGGGCCTGGGCAGCTGAAAGCACGGCCACTGTTGGTGGGAGGGCAAGAAGATGGGAGTGCGAGAGTAATGGATATTTGGGGTGACTGCAGGAGGTTGCAGATACAGGGAGGGGGCGAGGCCATGGAGCGGTATAAACACAAGGAGGAGAGTTTTAAACTGGAGCCATTGACCTACTGGTGGCCAATAGCAGTCAGCGAGGACAGGGCTGAGTAGGAAATGGTGCAGCTGGAGATACAGGCAGCAGAGCGAAGGCACGGCCATTCACACTGAGAATACACTATTTAACCGAAGGTTACGCGCTGTGACAGTAATTAATCCACTCACTGATCTGATGGACACTATGAAACTTCCCATCATTGCAGGTCACGTCACGTTTGAGCAAAGTTTATCCACACAAACGACACACTCAGCAGAATCGTCAGTGCAGTCGCAGAATTGGTTACATTGCCTTTCATTCTTGAAGTGACTTCAAAACTATACAGAGCCCAACAAACTCTGCACATCGTGCAGTTACACCCGGCGGACGATTCAGCACCAAACAGCGGCAACAGAAACACAATTCGGGTTGCGAAGCAACGGGTTTTCAGATCTGCCATTTGGACAGTGTTTCTCTGAATGAAGCGATTAATGTGTTTTGAGATACGGGGTACCACGTGGACGTTGTTAGGAGTTTGGGACCAGTCAAACTGGACTGGAATCGGCTTCTCTAGGATTGTACACTTCTATTCTGTGAGACAACCTGCTGCCTCCTTGTTTTCAGGAGATGAAAAGTCTTCGTCCCAGTGAGTACGAGCGTCGGCCACTGCTGGACCCAGCTACAGAGAGTCGGGCGGGGTCCGTACAGAGCGGGCGGGGTCCGCACAGGGCGGGTCGGGGTCCGTACAGGGCGGGTCGGGGTCCGTACAAAGCCCCGGTCCGTACAGGGCGGATCGGGGTCCGTACAGAGCCCCGGTCCGTAGAGAGCGGGTCGGGGTCCGTACAGAGCCCCGGTCCGTACAGAGCCGGGGTCCGTACAGGGCGGGTCGCGGTCCTTACAGGGTCGCGGTCCGCACAGAGCCCCGGTCCGTACAGAGCGGGTCAGGGTCCATACAGGGCCCCGGTCCGTACAGGGCGGGTCGCGGTCCGTACAGGGCGGGTCGCGGTCCGTACAGAGATGCAGCATAACCACTGGTGAATTTGTACAAGGCAGTAGATAGGCCACGTCGACACACTGCGTGCCCAGTTATAAAAAAGACATCAAAGGCACCAAGGTGATCCCAGGGATGGGAAACTAGTTATGAGCAGAATGCAGAGACAGTAAAAACATTTCCACTGGAGCAGCAGAGATTTAGAATCATAGAATGATAAAGCACAGAAGGAGGCCATTCGGCCCATCTTGCCTCTGCTGGCCCTTTAACGAGTGATCCAATTACTTGCACTACCCCGCTCTGACCCCACAGCCCTGCAAATGTTTACCCCTTCAAGTGTTAGTCCAATTCCCTTTTGAAAGTCACTATTGAATCCCTTTCAGACAGCGCATTCCAGAAAGAAAGAAGACAGACTTGCATTTCTATAGCACCTTTCACGACCACCGGACGTCTCAAAACGCTTTACAGGGAATGAAGTACTTTTTGGAGTGTAGTCACTGCTGTAATGTGGGAAACGCGGCAGCCAATTTGCGCACAGCAAGCTCCCACAAACAGCATGTGATAATGACCAGATAATCTGTTTCAGTGATGTTGATTGAGGGGTAAATATTGGCCAGGACACCGGGGATGACTCCCCTGCTCTTCGCCATGGGTTCTTTCACATCCACCTGCGAGAGCAGATGGGCTTCGGTTTAACGTCTTATCCGAAAGACCATAACAACTCGCTGTGTTCATAACATTCTCCACATGGAGATTTTTAAAAAGTGTGCAGGGTTTTAATGGGGAGTATTGGGAAAGACTATTTTCTCCGGTTGGCCAGGGGCCTGAGATTGAATATCCAGCCCACTGTTGAAAAGGGAAGAGATTAAAAGCAGAAATTAAAGTGTTTATTCAGCAGTTACTGCTGCCCTACAGCATCATTCAACAACAACAACTTGCATTTATATAGCACCTTTAATGTAGCAAAACGTCCCAAGATGCATCACTGGAGCATTATCAACCAAATTTGACACTGAGCCAAATGAGGAGATATTAGGGCAGATGAACAAAAGGTTGGTCAAAGAGGTAGGTTTTAAGGAGCGTCTTAAAGGAGTAGAAAGAGGTAGTGAGGCGGAGAGGTTTAGGGAGGGAGTTCCAGAGCTTGGGGCCCAGGCAACAGAAGGTACGGCTACCGATGGTTGAGCGATTAATGCTCAGGAGGGCAGAATTAGAGGAGCGCAGATACCTCGGGGGGTTATGGGGCTGGAGGAGATTAGAGAGATAGGGAGGGGCGAGGCCATGGAGGGATTTGAAAATAAGGATAACGATTTTAAACTTGAGGCATTGCTTAACCGATTCAAAGACTGGCCAATTTAAAGATGGAATTGTGAAAGTACATGGAAGAAAGGCGGAGCACCAGGGAGAGGCCCCTGCTATCCAGTGAGCACAATGGGTAATCGAAGGAGTGGCAGCTTCCAACCAGGCGGCAGGTAAAGCAAGACGTGCTCTGTATTCCCCCAACGTTCAGAGGCCGCTCACAGTTACAATCCACGTCAGAACTGCACGCGTCGCTGAAACATTAGCCAATCAGCACCGAGCGAGACAAGAGCGAGCTGGAAATACAGTCATCAATAATTCACCTAACCATTCATGAAACGTTTTCGCAGCTCGAGTCAACCCATCCCATCCAGACCACGTGGCTTCCAAACTCCGACATCAACTCCACGTGCTGAGTGGCCGGCACAATCTAGCACGATTTCAACTATAGCATTTTAAAAATATAAAGTGAAACAGCACAGGCTTAAGGAATGAATTTTAATATTTAGACTTTCGTAGTCTAGAACAAGCATCAAGATTCGAGTGTAGATTCACCCATCGGATATCTGGCACAGAAACAGGCCATTCGGCCCAACCAGTCCATGTCAGCGTTTATGCTCCACTCGAGCCTCCTCTCGTCTTTCCTCATCTAAATCTATCAGCATAACCCTCTATTTTCTTCTCCCTCATATGCTTGTCTAGCCTCCCCTTAAATGCATCGATACTATTCGCCTCAACCACTCCCTGTGGCAGCGAGTTCCACATTCTCACCACTCTCTGGGTAAAGAAGTTTCTTCTAAATTCTCTATTGGATTTCTTGGTGACTATCTTATATTGATGGCCTCTAGTTATGCTCTTCCCCACAAGTGGAAACATTCTCTCTCTATGCACTCTATCAAAACCTTTCACCGTTTTAAAGACCTCTATTAGGTCACCCCTCAGCCTTCTTTTTTCGAGAAAAAAAGGAGACTCAGCCTGTTCATCCTTTCCTGATATGTATCCCCTCGCATTTCTGGTATCATCCTTATAAATCTTCTCTGCACCCTCTCCAGTGCCTCTATATCCTTTTTATAATATGGCGACCAGAACTGTACGCAGTACTCCAAGTGTGGTCTAACCAAGGTTCGATACAGGTTTAGCATAACTTCCCTATTTTTCAATTCTATAGCTCTAGAAATAAACCCTAGTGCCTGGTTTGCTTTTTTATGGCCTCGCTAACCTGTGTTGCAACTTTTAATGATGTGTATTTGTACTCCAAGATCCCTTTGTTCCTCTACCCCACCTAGACTCGCACCCTCCAAGTAATAAGTGACCTCCCTATTCTTCTTACCAAAATGTAATACCTCACATTTATCGGTGTTGAACTTCATTTGCCAATGATATGCCCATTCTGCAAGTTTATTAATGTCAGATGGTGACTAACACCTGTGAAACGCCTTGGGACGTTACACTATGTTATTATCATCATAGGCGGTCCCTCGAAATGAGGATGACTTGCTTCCATGCCAAAAAAGGATGAGTTCACAGGTGTTTCAATAAAGGACCCGAACTATATCCTCAAGAGTGGAAGATGCCTGTGCGTGGATTTTTTTAACGTGTGGTGACCGTTGCACACCAGCCACCACACGGGCTTGACAGAGCTAGGTCTTGGTCCAGTGGCAAGGATTACCCAAGACGACTGGAGACCAGCTCTGTTGCACGGATCTAGTGCGCACACATATCGCAGTGTGGGCTGGCCCGTGCTGCCCCTGGGCCCTGAACTCACGCCTCTCCTGGGCCCCGATCACGTCCCTCTGCAATCTCTCACCGCTCCTTCGCCCCGATCTCGCCGCTCCTGCTCTATCTGCCCACGCTCCAATCACCGACCTGGACCTTGATGACGTCACTCTTCGCTGCCGTCGACCTCCTGCACCAGCTCGCGCTGCTCCCTGGAGTACTATGCCTCCACGCTGCTCCCCGAGGCCTCCACGCTGCTCTCGGGCCGCCGCTCACCGCTCCTTTTATGGCCCCGGCCTGCCGCTGGTGTTCTCACGCAGGTTGGGGCCTCCACGCTGTAAAGGGTACTATCTAAATGCACGTTGTTGGTGTTGGTTCCCAGGATGGGAAGCTGTGTTATGAAGAGAGACTCGAGATATTGGAACAATAGCTACAGCAACAGAAAAGGCCAAGAGGAGATTTGATAGTGTTTTTTTAATTTATGAAGACTCTTGCTGAAGTGAATAGGGAAATAATATTTCAACATTTGCCACTGTGACTGCACTTCAGAACTAATTCATTGTCTGCGAGATGTCCTGAGGATATCCTTCTTTGACTTGGGGGGGAGGGGGGGAGGTCATCAACTTAAAATGATCACGGAGAGTGAGGAGAGCTGGGTACAGAGAAAGGAATGCTTTACCTCAGAACCATTATACCTTTTTAGGGAACACTGGATACAGAGGATGATGTGGGACTGTGGGGAGAGTGTAGGGCAGTGGGTCATTTTGTGGGTCTAACAGAGCACTAGCACAGACACGATGGACCGAATGGCCTTCTATGCTATAAAGCGCTAGTTTTATTTGTTCTTTCATTTCCTTTCTAAGTGCCTCTACACCGCGCATTACCCTTCAACACTCAGCCCACACCACATCTGATCTCAAACCGACCACGAGAAGCTCTACACAAGCAGCTCAAGGCCAATCACATTGCAGCCAATCTGCTCACAGCAAGCTCCCACAAACAGCAATGTGATAATGACCAGATAATTGTTTTTTGTAATGTTGATTGAGGGGTAAATATTAGTCCCGACACAGGAGAGAACTCCCCTGCTCTTAGGTAGGTTGGGCCTATATTCATTGGAATTCAGAAGCATGAGAGGTGATCTTATCGAAACGTATAAAGTTATGTGGGGGCTTGACAAGGTCGATGCAGAGAGGATGTTTCCACTGATAGGGGAGACTAGAATTAGGGGGCATAATCTTAGAATAAGGGGCCGCCCATTTAAAACTGAGATGAGGAGGAATTTCTTCTCTCAGAGGGTTGTAAATCTATGGAATTCGCTGCCTCAGAGAGCTGTGGAGGCTGGGTCATTGAATATATTTAAGACAGAGATAGACAGTTTCTTAACCGATAAAGGAATAAGAGGTTATGGGGAGCGGGTAGGCAAGTGGACCTGAGTCCATGATCAGATCAAACATGATCGTATTGAATGGCGGAGCAGGCTCGAGAGGCCGTATGGCCTACTCCTGCTCCTATTTTGTTATGTTCTTATGCTCTTCTTCAAAATAGTGACGTGGGATCTTTTACGGCCACCTGAGAGAGCAGAAGGGACCTCGGTTTAATGTCTCATCCAAGTACTAATTTTATAGAAGCATTTACAATTATGAAAGGATGCAAGAGACTTGGGACAGAGTGAGCAGAAGATGCTTTCTTACACAGAGAGGTGTGTGTGAATACGGCACCACAAAAAATATCAAGATCACCAAAAGTGGGACTTGTACATACTGCATGGTTTTACAGTTAAAAGGTTAGTGAGAATCAACTCATTATCAGGACCTCCAATAATTGGTGGCGTAGTGGTTATATTACTGGATAATAATCCAGAGAACATGAGTTCAAATCCCACCCTGGCAGTTTGAGAATTCAAATTCAAATTTGAACAAAATGTGGCAATAAAAAGCCGGTATCAGCAAAAATATGAGTGTGAAGCCAGCAGCAAAATACTAGAGATGCTGGAAATCTGAAATAAAAACAGCAATGCTGGAAACACTCAACAAGTCCAGCAGCAACTGTGGAGCGAGGACAGGAGGGTTAAAACATTGAGTCAGTGACCTCTCGTCAGAACACGATCTGTTGATTGTTGTAAAAACCCAACTGGTTCCCCAATGTTCCTCAGGGAAGGAAACCCGCCACCCTTACCCGGTCTGGGCCTATATGTGACTCCAGTCCCACACCCACGTGGTTGACTCTTAACCGCGCCCTGAAGTAGGCCTAGCGAGACACTTGTGAAAGGGAGGTCATGCCTGACAAACCTGATGGAATTTTTTGAGGTTGTGACTAAAGTAGTGGACAGGGGAATGTCTATGGATGTTATTTATATGGACTTCCAGAAGGCAGTTGATGAAGCCCCTTATAAGAGACTGTTATCTGAGGTAGAAGCCCATGGGATTGAGGGCAAATTATTGATCTGGTTAGGAAATTGGCTGAGCGGCAAGAGACAGGCAGTAGGGATAATGGGCAGGTGCTCACATTGACAGAATGTGACTAGTGGTGTCCCACAGGGATCTGTGTTGGGGTCTCAACTGTTCACTGTATTTATTAATGACTTTGATGATGACATAGAAAGTCATATAACCAAATTTGCCGATGACACAAAGATAGGTGGCATTGTAGGCAGTGTAGATGAAAGCATAAAATTACACAGGGATATCGACAGATGAAGTGAATGGGCAAAACTGTGGCAAATGGATTTCAATGTAGGCAAATGTGAGGTCATCCACTTTGGACCTAAACAGGATAGAACAGGGTACTTTCTAAATGGTGAAAGGTTAAACACAGTGCAGGTCCAAAGGGACTTGGGGTCCAGGTACATAGGTCATTAAAATGTCCTGAACAGGTACAGAAAATAATCAAAAAGGCAAATGGAAGCTGGCCTTTATATCTAGAGGATTAGAATACAAGGGGGTAGAAGTTATGCTGCAGCTGTACAAAGCCCTGGTTAGACCACACCTGGAGCACTGTGAGCAGTTCTGAGCACCACACCTTAGGGAGGATATACTGGCCTTGGAGGGAGTGCAGCATCGGTTTACCAGAATGATACCCGGACTCCAAGGGTTAAGTGACAAGGAGAGATTACACAAGTTAAGACAAAAGCAAAATACTGCAGATGCTGGAATCTGGACTAAAAACAGAAAATGCTGGAAATCTCAGCCGGTCAGGCAGCATCTGTGGGGAGGAAGCAGAATTAACCTTTCGGGGTGATGACGAAGGGTCACAGACCCGAAACGTTAACTCTGCTTCCTCTCCACAGATGCTGCCTGACCTGCTGAGATTTCCATCATTTTCTGATTTTATTACATAAATTAAGGTTGCATTTCCTAGAATTTAGAAGCTTAACATAGAAACATAGAAAATTAGGTGCAGGAGTAGGCCATTCTGCCCTTCTAGCCTGCACCGCCATTCAATGAGTTCATGGCTGAACATGCAACTTCAGTACCCCCTTCCTGCTTTCTCGCCAAACCCCTTGATC
Organism: Pristiophorus japonicus; assembly: GCF_044704955.1. Classification (NCBI taxonomy): domain Eukaryota; kingdom Metazoa; phylum Chordata; class Chondrichthyes; family Pristiophoridae; genus Pristiophorus; species Pristiophorus japonicus. The sequence continues at coordinate 251,183,748 of NC_091982.1, forward strand.
CCCCTAGTAGTAAGGACTTCATCTAACTCCCTTTTGAATATATTTAGTGAATTGGCCTCAACTACTTTCTGTGGTAGAGAATAAGGGGTGATCTGATCGAAGTTTTCAGGATATTAAAAGGTAGATCGAGAGAAACTATTTCTGCTGGTTGGGGAGTCTAGGACTGGGGGGCATGGTCTAAACATTAGAGCCAGACCTTTCAGGAGTGAAATTAGGAAACACTTCTACACACAAAGCGTGGTAGAAGTTTGGAACTCTCTTCCATAAATGGTAATTGATGAGAGATCAATTGTTAATTTTAAATCAGAGATTGATAGATTTCTGTTACCAAAAATATTAAGGGATATGGGCCAAAGGCGGGTATATGGAGTTAGATCGCAGATCAGCCAGAATCTCATTGAATGGCAGAGCAGGCTCGAGGGGCTGAATGGCCTACTCCTGTTAGTATGTTCCTAGATGTATCAAACCACTACAAAGGATTGCAGCAGTTCGGGAAATAGGCCCATTGCCACGAGCTTCTCAGGGAAACTGTGGATGTTCAATAAATGTGGCCTTGCCAGCAACGCCCACGTCCCGAGAATGACAAGATAATTTACATGCACATCAACTATTACTCCATTTACCCACACAGCACCTGTTGGAATTTCTATGCTGCAAATCTTCAGTCACAAATCCCAGAGAATCCAATGACTTTATTATACCTGCAGCAGGAGTGAGAACAGAAGGTAGCCAGCCACCATTTTATTGACTTTAGCCTTGAATATACTCAACAAATCAGCATCCACAACCCTCTGAGGCAGAGAATTCCAAAGATTCACCACCCTCTGGGTGAAGAAATTTCTCTTCATCTCAGTCTTAAGTGGTCGACCCCATATCCTGAGACTGTGCCCCTGGTTCTAGACTCTCTAGCCAGGGGAAACAATATCTCAGCATCTACCTGGTCAATCCCCCTCAGAATCTTGTATGTTTCAATTAGATCATCTCATTTTTCTAAACTCTGGAGAGTATGGGCCCAATCTACTCAAACTCTCCTCCATAGGACAATCCCCCCCCATTCCAGGGATCAATATAGTGAGCCTTCATTGCACCGTCTTGAAGGCAAGTTTATCCTTCCCTAGATAAGACGACCAAAACTGTGCACTCCAGGTGTGGTCTCACCAGGGCCCTGTACAATTGTAGCAGGACTTCCTTACTCTTGTGCTCCAACCCCCTTGCAATAAAGGCCAACATGCCATTTGCCTTCCTAATTGCCCAAGGTGCAGCAACACTCGCTTCTCGGCCTTTTGGCTAAGATCATGCGTAACTGACCTGACAGGGGAGTAGCCACCATGACCTCCGGGTGGTTCTCCCTGGATCAGGAAGGTATATGCTTGCTTTTTTGGAAACAGGAGGTGGGTGGGGTGGCTTGACCCATCCACCTCCACGGAGGTGTGTGGGGGACCTGACCCATCCACCTCCATGGCACGAACCTGATATTGCAGTACTTCCAGGAACGGTGCAGTGGCTCTAGGCCTTTTGGCTAAGAGCATTGGCGCAGAGTGATCCTTGGCGTGTGCAAGGTGACCTCTGGCGTTTGTGATTTGACAAAGAATTGGAACGATTGGCTACGAATTTCAAAAAAAAAAACACTCGCCAATGACAATTTATTTTATTGTGAGCCTAACAGAACTCACCTTTAATAGGATTCATGTACCGAATCGAGTGCCTCTTTACAATCTGAAGATCTCTTTAGACTGAGGGTGAAAGCTGATTTTTTCCTTCTTTTGCTGCACATGACTGCAACCTGGTTACTCTTTTTGCCATCGTGATCTGCCTCGTTCAGATTCTGAACAATAGCTCCCAGCCAGGCAGGAAAATGCCCTGCACTCCTGCTGGGAAACTCGGCCAGACTATTCCAAGTTTGAACTCCAGTCCTGGAGAGCTGGGGTTGGTTTCTTTGCAGCAGTGGGTTGAGGGGAGATTTAATTGAGGTGTATAAAATTATGAGTGGCCAAGATAGAGTGGATAGGAAGGACCCATTTCCCTTAGCAGAGAGGTCAACAGGCGGGGGGCATAGATTTAAAGTAATTGGTAGAAAGCTTAGAGAGGAGTTGAAGAGAACTTTTTTCACCCAGAGGGTGGTGGGGGTCTGGAACTCACTGTCTGAAAGGGTGGTAGAGGCAGAAACGCTCACCACATTTTAAAAATATTTGGATGTGCACCTGAAGTGCCGTAACCTGCACAGCTACGGACCGAGAGCTAGAAAGTGGGATTGGGCTGGATAGCTCTTGGTCGACTGGCGTGGACATGATGGGCCGAATGGCGGCCTCCTGTGCGGTAAATTTCTATGATTCGATGCTGTGAGCAGCATCTTACAGAACATGCTCAGGTGACGTTAGATACAAGACAGCCAAAGCCAAATGTGACAACAGTCGCTGGCTGTGATCTCCCGGGAGCTTCCGTTGGGAGGATCCCTCGGACAGATTCCAGTCAGGACAGAGTCTGGGGCCATCCCAGTTATTTGCTTCCTTAGTCATCATGTCGTCCTGCCCTACAATGGGATCCATTTTAGATTCCCAACCTCAATAACGCTCCGTGATCCCGTCCCCCTCCGACAGGGGCAATAACGATCCCTGTGGCAATGCAAATCAGTCTGGGGGAGCTGGTGCATTTAACAAGGTTTGTATAAACACCGTGGTGTGCAGAGTCTCCAGCCAAGCCTTCCCACACTTGATGGATATCCGAGTCCCTGCAGCGGGCCGAGCGCCTGCTGTAAGCGGGCCCTGACGGAGACGAGGCCCAGTGCCGCAGTGGTGGCTGGAACACTTTGCAAAGCTGCAGCACGCGGCGGACCAGCTGATTCAGAGTGCCGAAAAACAAACTTCACATGCACACAGAGCAAGTTCCACATTAATTTCAGTTTGCAAGACACTTCCAAAAGGGGCAAAATAGGTGGCAAAAGGGACTAAACAGGGTATATGCAGAGAGGCTGTTTCCCCTCGAGGGGGAAACTAGAACTAGGGGGCATAGTTTCAGAATAAGGGGTCGCCCATTTAAAACGGAAATGAGGAGGAATTTCTTCTCTGAGGGTTGTGACATTGTGGAATTCCCCAGAGAGCTGTGGAGGCTGGGTCATTGTATATATTTAAGGCGGAGATAGACAGATTTTTCAGCAATAAGGGAGTAAAGGGTTATGGGGAACGGGCAGGGAAGTGGAGCTGAGTCCGTGATCAGATCAGCCATGATCTTATTAAATGGTGGAGCAGGCTCGAGGGACCGTATGGCCGACTCCTGCTCCTATTTCTTACGTTCTTATGTAGAATGTGCATTTGGATGAATCAAGGAACTTGCACAGAACAGTGCAGCTGAAATGTTGGCAAAGAAAATCATTTTGTAAAAACCCCTTGGCCTGAATTATCTTCAAATCAGAGCCAGGGGATCGGTCACTTGCTGCAAGCCCATTATTATATTTCTCCTCATTTCTTTATGTTGCAATTGCCGCTGTTTATGCTGAATTCCTCTGTGTTATTTGCACTCCTCACCCCTACAAACTGGATATCCAAGAATATCTGACAAATGCCACAGACACAGTTCAGCTCTCAGATAGGCAGGTGTTGTCAGAATTCTGTGCCTCGAGCTATTAAAAAAAGGCATTTCAGATTAAACAAACGCTACAAAAGCCATCGCCTCCCACATCACTGAACCCTGCCAGTGCAAGCTGTATTCTAATGAGGAGGCTGGGCACACCCACACACAAACAGGCTCTGCTTTGGGCAGCTCATCCCACAGGCTGAGACTTTTCAATCTTTACCAAGATCTTAAGTGGTAATTTTCCAGTTTTAGAATCCTGCGCACCCGATGATTACAGAAATGTGATCGTGTATTGCTTCGCTGCGGAGTTAGATTCCAAACTGCTGGAAAGAAACAGCACTTCACTGAGTTGGAAGATAGTGTGAATCTTAGTTACACTGGGCAAGAACTTTTCCTTTCTCTGTTGAAGGATAAATCCACACCTCGAGAAGCGAATCAGTTTTATATTGTTCTACAAGCCCTCCTTAAACAGATTGGAACAAATGTAGTGTTGGGGTGGGGAGGCAGGGGCGGCGGCAAGGGGAGGGGAGGCGAGGGCGGGGTGAGGCGAGGAGGCGAGGGCGGGGAGGTGCGAGGCGGGGAGGCGAGGAGGTGAGGTGAGGCGGGGAGGCGAGGAGGCGAGGTGAGGCGGGGAGGCGGGGAGGCGAGGGCGGGGGAAGGCGAGGGCGGGGTGAGGCGGGGAGGCGAGGGCGGGGTGAGGCGGGGAGACGAGGTGAGGCGGGGAGGCGAGGGCGGGGTGAGGCGGGGAGGCGAGGTGAGGGCGGGGTGAGGCGGGGAGGCGAGGGCGGGGTGAGGCGGGGAGACGAGGTGAGGCGGGGAGGCGAGGGCGGGGTGAGGCGGGGAGGCGAGGTGAGGGCGGGGTGAGGCGGGAAGGCGAGGGCGGGGAGAGAGGGGAGGGCGGGGCAGGGAGGGGAGGGGAAGGGATAAGGGGGGGTTGAGGTGATGGATGTCTATGATTGAAAGCTCGGGTGAGCTCAGAGTTGCTCAAACTATGTAAATGCAGCTCTACTTTCAGCTGCACGGGTTCCTTTTAAAATTAAAGAATCGTTGTGTGGCTGTACAAACACTTAGTCCTGGCACTGGGACGTCTCTGCAATGCAGCTCCATTCAGCCTGCTCTCGGCCTTTGTTCAAACTATGTATAACTACTTTTCAGATTTCTTTGCCCTTTTATGTTACATTATTCTGCCTCCATTATGAAATCCCCATTTTTCTGTGAATCAAAGTTCAGAAACCTAATGCCTGGGGAATGTGAGCCCTCAGGATAGATTTCCACCTACATATTGCCCCAGACTGCTGACAGTGCATATCTCTCGCGCCCATCCCATTAAGCAATCCATAGCAACACTACTCTTTCTGGATATTTATTATAAATTATTGCTCCAGTCAGTGAATAACTTGCTTTTCTCAATCCCTCTACCCAGAGTAGCAGCAGTTAGGCATTGCAATATAAACTCAACTCATTGTCAGTACAATGCCGTTCTATATTTTTGATAATTGAGCATTACAGCACAGCTTAACGTACTTAGTTATGACATTTACACCGTCTAGACTCTGATAGTTAGTGAATAATAGGCTCTTAAACAGACCCTGCTCCCTGAATGACAAATGGATTAACCAAGGGGAGAATCGGGCCATTAATCTGCCGCTTAAGTGCACAGTTTGTGACTGGAAGCAAAGCTACACTATTTAAACAGACCTTAGATTGTTTTACACTTAATAAGGTAACTCCTGTACAGGAGCAAGGAGGATAGGGAATCAGAGAAATTTACAGCACAGGAGGCCACCATTCGGCCCATCGTGTCCGCACCGGCCAACCAAGAGCTATCCAGCCTAATCCCACTTTCCAGCTCTTGGTCCGGAGCCCTGTAGGTTACGGCACTTCAAGTGCACATCCAAGTACTTTTTAAAATGTGGCGAGGGTTTCTGCCTCTACCACCCTTTCAGGCAGTGAGTTCCAGACCCCCACAACCCTCTGCGTGAAAAAGGTTCTCCTCAACTCCCCTCTAATCCCTCTACCAATTACTTTAAAATCTATGCACCCTGGTTATTGACCTCTCTGTTAAGGGAAATCGGTCTATAAGGGGAATAGGTACTATGTAGAAGAGCAGGGGAGTTATCCCCGGTGTCCTGGCCAATATTTATTCCTCCATCAACATCACAAACAGATTATCTGGTCATTATCACATTGCTGTTTGTGGGAGCTTGCTGTGTGCAAATTGGCTGCCATGTTTCCCACATTACAACAGTGACTACACTCCAAAAGGTACTTCATTGCTTTGGGACATCTGGTGGTCGTGAAAGGCGCTATAGAAATGCAAGTCTTTCTTTTTTCTCAATTTTAGACACCTGAATCAAGTCTGCCATCAGCCTCTTCTGCTCCAAAGAAAGCAACCCCAGCCTATCCATTCTTTCCTCACAGCTAGAGGAGAATGGATGGTGACAATGGACAGACACTGGGTAACAAAGGAGACATGCTCAGGTGCCACAGGACAGGATTTTACCTCCACACTGCTCTGCACCATTGAGCTATCCGCCTCAGTCCTGGCACTGCCCTGGGGCAACACGCAGAGCTCTGGCATGTCGCCAAAGGACGGGAGAAGAAACGAAAACTGGACAAATAGCTCTGTAATGCAGTGCAAATTGGTCACCCACAGACTCATCCTTCAGAAAAACCCAGGGTGTGGGTGGGAGAGAAAAACATTTAACAAAAAGACAAAAGAAAAGAAAGACTTGTATTTCTACAGCGCTTTTCATGACCACCGGACAGCTCAAAACGATTTACAGCCAATGCAGTACTTTCTTTGAAGTGCAGTCACGGTTGTAATGTGGGAAACGTGGCAACCAATTTGCGCACAGCAAGCTCCCACAAACAGAAATGTGATAATGACCAAATGATGTTGATTGAGAGATAAATATTGGCCAGGACACTGGGGAGAACTCCCCTGCTCTTCTTCAAAATAGTGCCCTGGGATCTTTTACATCCACCTGAGAGAGCAGACGGGGACTCGGTTTAACGTCTCATCCGAATGATGAACCCTCCGACAGTGCAGCACTCCCTCAGTACTGCCCCTCCGACAGTGCAGCGCTCCCTCGTACTGTCCCTCCGACAGTGCGGCACTGCCTCGTACTGTCCCTCCGACAGTGCAGCGCTCCCTCAGTACTGCCCCTCCGACAGTGCAGCGCTCCCTCAGTACTGCCCCTCCGACAGTGCAGGGCTCCCTCAGTACTGCGCTCCCTCAGTACTGCCCCTCCGACAGTGCAGGGCTCCCTCAGTACTGCGCTCCCTCAGTACTGCCCCTCCGACAATGCAGGGCTCCCTCAGTACTGCTCCTCCGACAATGCAGGGCTCCCTCAGTACTGCCCCTCCGACAATGCAGGGCTCCCTCAGTACTGCACTGAGTGTCAGCCTAAATTTATGTGCTCAAGTCTCTGGAATGAGACTTGAACCCACAACCTTTTGACTCCGAGGCGAGAGTACTACCCACTGAGCCACGGCTGACACAATGGAGTCAGAACCTGAAAAAGCCAAACTACACTAAGCAGCTATGCACAGCAGCAGAGAACCTTGTATTTTGAGATTATTTGTTCCAGTTATTAATTCAAATCACTATTACAACACGATTTTCCTTCAATACTTATTGAAATCTTAATTGCATGAATGGCATGTGCGACTGTTAGTGATGCATGGCTCTTGTGAAGCGTGTGAAGCGTGTCCGAGATTGACAACTCACCATTCCATATTCAGCAAAATCTGCTGCAGTCCCCAGGGCAGTTTTAAAACATTAATTAAAAATCCACAAGGCCAGAACTGAGGGAATGTCATTCATAGTGGACATACTCTCAGAATAAGGGGCCGCCCATTTAAAACTGAGATGAGGAGGAATGTCTTCTCTGAGGGTTGTAAATCTGTGGAATTCTCTGCCCCAGAGAGCTGTGGAGGCTGGGTCATTGAATATATTTAAGGTGGAGATGGACAGATTTTTGAGCGATAAGGGAGTAAAGGGTTATGGGGAGCGGGCAGGGAAGTGGAGCTGAGTCCATGATCAGATCAGCCATGATCTTATTGAATGGCAGAGCAGGCTCGAGGGGCCAAGTGCTCGTGGAATCTGGGACTACGGAGGCATTGTCTCAAAATTAGAGCTAGACCTTTCAGTAGTGAAGTTAGGAAACATTTGTATGCCTTCACCGAGGCGTACAAGAGCATAGGCCTTACACTAAACATCCGTAAGATGAAGGTCCTCCACCAACCTGCCCCGCCACACAGCACAGCCCGCCCGGTCATCAAAATCCACGACAAGGCCTTGGACAAAGTGGACCATTTTCCATACCTGGGGAGCCTACTGTCAACAAGGGCAGACATCGATAACGAGGTCCAACACTATCTTCAGTGCGCCAGTGCAGCCTTCGGTCGCCTGAGGAAGAAAGCGTTTGAAGACCAGAACCTCAAACCCGGCACCAAGATCATGGTCTACAGAGCAGTGGTGATACCCGCCTTTCTATATGGCTCAGAGACATGGACTATGTACAGCAGGCACCTCAAAGCACTGGAGAAATACCACCATCGTTACCTCCACACGTTCCTGCAAATCCATTGGCAGGATAGGCTTTAATCGGAGATGGATAGCTTTTACCAAAGGTATTAAGGGATATGAACCAAAGACAGGTAGCTGGAGTTAGATCGCAGATCAGTCATGATCTCATTGAATGGCGGAACAGGCTCGAATAGCCTACTCCTGTTTGTAACAGCCAGTTTCCTTTCCCCGTCTCTCAATGCCTGCTCTTGTACAGATACCTGCTTTCTAGCTATCTTAAAAAACATTAAAATTCTTTCATCTGCATGCACTTCCGATCAACTTTTCTGAGAAATTCCTACATCCACATTTAGAATGGCAGCTGGATATGTAGAGGTGTCACACTGTAATTGCACCATTCTGCCAGTGGAAGCGCTGCAGGCCACCCCTGTCATTACAGCGTGTTAATGGGCGGCTCCATTCCAACTGTGGACAGGAATTTATAATGGGATTAAGGACGGAATGTGTGACTTCCAAATGGTAAGTGATTATTTCTGCGCACCCTGGTCCAATTATAGCCGCTCTCCCTTCACACTTCATTTGAAGTCTACACTTGATCTCAGTTCCCCATATGCAACACCATGGGAACTTTGTGGGGGCACTGGGGAGCCCTTGCGCAAACCCACCCTCCTCTCACATCTCGGACCTCAACAGAGCTGGAATCAAAGTCTCATCTCCCCGATCCCCCAGGCAGGGTCTCACAATTCCAAACAGGCACCATAGTTTGCTTTCATTGAAGGCCCAATAGAATGGGCAATTCACTGTGCAGGAGAGGCTGAGAACTCGCCTTGCCTCACTATACAGATCTCACACTTTAAACAGGCCATCAACCAGGGAATCCAGTCTTGAACAAATCTCCTACACACTCTCGATTGCAGCTCCAGTAATAATGAGAAGACTTTGTTGCCCTCAAACTCTACCATGCAGCAAAACAGACAGAGGCAACACATCACTCATCACTATCCCACCTTCGGGCTGAAGGCGGTACCACTTTCCTGCACTCCGCCCAGCTGCTCATTGGCTCCAGACCAGGACTGTAGTGCATATCTGCATCAGTTCATCCCTTTCTTACCCTGCAACTAGCCAATAGTTGGGCTGGAGGCTTGGGAGCAAAGTTCAATGTCGGTGGGGGCACAAAACGGGAGGTAGCAGATCGGCCGCTCAGTACATAACCCACCCAATCGTCCTGAACAGGGACTCTCAGTTCCACTGCTCGGAGCGACGGCATGGAGGGGTACAGGTGCTCAGAGAGTTGCAGTGAGGTAATGGAGGGGTACAGGTGCTCAGAGAGTCGGAGCGAGGTAATGGAGGGGTATAGGTGCTCAGAGCGAGGTAATGGAGGGGTACAGGTGCTTAGAGAGTCGGAGCGAGGTAATGGAGGGATACAGGTGCTCGGAGAGTCGGAGCGAGGTAATGGAGGGGTACAGGTGCTCAGAGAGTCGGAGCGAGGGAATGGAGGGATACAGGTACCCGGAGCGAGGGAATGGTGGGGTACAGGTGCTTGGAGAGTCGGAGCAAGGGAATGAGGTAACCACCTTGAGGAGAGACGTGGGCAGGGAACCTCCACATTGAGGAGAGCAGGAGGGTGGGGAGAAAATTGGCAGAGAGAGTAAGGAAAAAAATCCCCAAAGTATCAAGGCTGTAATCTAATCTCAGGGTTGATATGATATTTATAAACCTTTCAAACAGTTAATAATTTGCATCCCTTGAGGTTGTAGTCTTGTAATTCACCCCCAGCTGGCTGATATTTGAGACTTGCCATCTGGATTATGATATGTAATCTTTAATAAACATGCAATGAAAAAATGAACCATCAGAAAAATGAAGCCTTATTAGTGAAATATAAGTGGCACTTCTCAAACCTGCGTTCAATCAGCAACAGCTGTGCGCACAGGGACTGGGCCCTTCCTGGACCTGGAGAGGGGAGCTTGGGAATCCTGTAGGCCTCACTCAGTCTGAGCAGGCACGACACGTGAACCCAAGCGAACTCCGGTTAAATCAGCTGGAGCAGGGTCCCCGTAACGTTGGCACAGCTGCTCCCCTGCGGTTAGACCCCCATTTTGTGGAGCGGAGGGGGACTGTGTGTGTAACACTGGCAGTAATTACACTGCCCGAGGTCCACACCGAGTGCCCGGCCCATGAGAAGCCTCTCTGCGTCCACACAACAGGCGGAGTGTTCGATCAGCAGCACCAGTGCTGCATGTGGAGTTTGAACCTGGTGAGGGGCCAGGGACAGAATCCGAAGTGCAGCCGAACGAGACCATTTCCACCAGACAGTCCTGTGCCCCTGGGGGCAAGGCCAGCTGCTGGCTCCACAAACAGGCTGCATGGGACATGGCTTCCGTTTGCACCAGTGTCACACTTGGTCTAAATGCTCCATCTCTCACACACACACCTACATCGGATCCATTCCGGTCAAGGTCCAATCTGGAGTGTGGCCTACGGGGAAAGAGTGGGGGGAGTGGGACTAACTGGATTGATCTTCGAAAGAGCAGGCCCAGACTCGATGGGCCGAATGGCCTCCTCCTGTGCTGTATCTGTGATTCTAGGGACAATCGCAGCAGGATCACCTCCGATTGAAGTGGGGAAATAGTCAGCAACTGCCAGAAACAGGCAGTGTGGAATGTGAGGGGCGAGGAACTTTAATCCCTTTAGTTGGCACCACGGAAGCTTCACACCACCACAGGAGAGGGGGGGGGGGGGGGGGAAGAGAGAGCCGGGGGGGAGTGGGGGGAAAGAGAGGGGGGAGGGGAGTAGAGTAGAGAGAACAGGGAGAAAAAGAAAACAAAGACTTAGATTTATATAGCGCCTTTTTAAGACCAGTGGACGTCTCAAAGTGTTTCACAGCCAATGAAGTACTTTTGGAGCGTAGTCACTATTGTAATGTGAGAAACGCGGCAGCCAATTTGCGCACAGCAAGCTCCCATAAACAGCAATGTGATAATGACCAGATAGTCTGTTTTAATGATGTTGGTTGAGGGATAAATATTGGCCCCAGGACACTGGGGAGAACTCACCTGCTCTTCTTTGGAATAGTGTCCATGGGATATTTTACATCCACCTGAGAGAGCAGTCAGGGCCTCGGTTTAATGTCTCATCCGAAAGACGGCACCTCCGACAGTGCAGCACTCCCTCAGTACTGCACTGGAGTGTCAGCCGAGATTTAAGTGCTCAAGTCTCTGGAGTGGGACTTGAAAACACAACCTTCTGACTCCGAAGCGAGAGTGCTACCCACAGAGCCACAGCAGGCACTGTCAGACATTAAGCAGCTGTCAGTAAAGGCCCTGATTTAATCTTTATTAAAGTGAGTAATCTTACCCAAAAGGTTTACCCAGAGTGGTGAGAATGTGGAACTCGCTACCACAGGGGGTGGTTGACGCGAATAGTATGGATGCATTTAAGGGGAGGCTAGACAAGTGCATGAGGGAGAAGGGAACAGAGGGTTATGCTGATAGATTTAGATGATGAAAGACGGGAGGAGACTCGAGTGGAGCTTAAATGCCAGCATGGACTGGTTGGGCCGAGTGGCCTATTTCTGTGCCGTATATCCGGTGTAATCTGTGACTGACGGCAGGCAAAATGTCCATAAAGCTATGCGCTTGTCAAAACCCAGCTGGTTCACTAATGTCCTTCAGAGAAGTGAGCCCATACGCTGGTCCTGTCCCACAAGACATGGTGAACTTTAAACGCTCCGTGAACAGGCTCGGCAACAAGGAATCGCTAGTCAGGAAGGTAGCTCGACACTGCCTCAGGACAATAACTGAGGCCTTGCCACAATCATAGTGTGATGCAGCACAGAAGGAGGCCGTCCAGCCCTTCGTGCCTGTGTCGGCTCTTTGAAAGAGCAATCCAGTTAGTCCCACTCCACCTGCTCAGATGATCAGATCCCGAGAGTGAAAAAAGATCCCTGAACACAAGTGTCTTTGAAACAAGCGATCAGCTGCAATGATAGCTGTGCTCCAGTGTCTCCAAGCTCCCCAACAAAATGCTCAAACTCTCCCATGTGCAATGAGTGGAGCCTCTGCCCTGAACAGTAGGCGATAGACAGGTCTAAATGTTGGTCCTAACCTTGCATTGCTCAATGTAGCTACAACTGCGCAGAAAGGTTCCAACACTGAGGAAAGTAGATGAGAATACCCACACAGCTCTGGTTCAGGCACAATTGATAAACCATTGCATGGCTTCACGGATGGTCCGTCTGTCTGTGAGGAGTGTGTATGTTGGGTACATGTGAGATACACATCTGGTTCTAGAATGGGCTGTGTTAATGTTCCTGATCCTGCCCAGCAAGCAGGACAAGCAATGTCTTGAGCACCTGCCCATTTACCCAGCTCTGTACCGGACCCACAACTGCACTCGCAGACCCGAGACTCCAGTCAGACCTCCTGCATCACCAACAGGATTTACATCAGCTGCAGCACAATAGTATCAAACTCAACTGGATAAGGATTGTCCCTTCAGTATCCCCACCACACAGAGCAATGACTACAGACAGACCATGACTGCCCACTTCCCCCAGACCCCTCCCCAACCCGCTCACTGACCCTTCCCCAGATCACTCACTGACCCCCCCCCCCCACACTAAACAGATAGCCCAAGACCCTCCGCATGCGTGCACCCCCTCCCCCACTCACTGCCCACTCCCCCAGGTCACTATATGAAGCTTGTAAAACCAGTGCAACTGGCTTGGGGAGGGGAGGGGGGCAGGAAAGAGATGTGTGAGAGAGAGAGAGAGTGGGAGAGAGAGAGAGAGATGGGGGGGGGAGAAAATGAGAGAAAGAGAGCGAGGGGGAGAGAGAGATCACCAGCTGTACTCTAGGAACAGCGTCACACCTGTACTAGTTATTTTAACACACATACACTATTCTGTTTAAATCATTTATTATGTCAAAAATCAGAAAGCGCAGAAGGGCGAATGCCAGCAGATGGGGAGTGTGCGGTAAGCAGCCCGAGCGAGCAGCCCGAGCGAGCGGGGCCGGTACTCACCCAGATTGGGTCAAGAGGCTCCATGTCCTGCATGCGCACCACGTCCATGCTGATCTCGATTCTGTTGCCTGGCACCCCCTCGTGTGGCTCATCGCTGAAGGACAGGTCAATCGGCTGGACATTTAAAACTGGTCTGCAAAACACAAACCAATGATCAGGCCGGGGGCAAAACTTACCCGCCTTACTCTCCCCCTCCTGAAATCACAAAACATTTTTTTCAGGGTCTCGCACACTTACAGCAAGATTTGAACTCAGGCTGTCTGCATTACAAGTCCAGTAACATCACCGCCGCACTATCGTATCCCCTCAGAGCCACCCGTGTGTTTGCCTGGGGACGGTGCTGGGGGGCGGGGGGGAAAAGAGGCGTGCCGGGGGGGGGGGTTGTGGAGACGTGCCGGGGGTGGGGGGAACAACGTGGCCGGGGGTGGGAGGGGAAACGACGTGCTGAGATGCTCGGACTGCTGCACCTCTCACTGCCAGCAGCGAGAAGGTATATCCACCCTACTCCAATGCAGCGCCAGCACTCCCAGCTCATGTGGGACCTACAGCACGTCAGAGCACACAATGCACAGCGTCCAGAGTCAGGCCCACCTCCCGGAAGCCCACTCAACGAGTCTCCGCTCACCAACACCCCCTGAACAGCAAGCGGCAGACTGCTGTATGACAGAGGTGGCAACACATGAAAACAACCATAACTCAACCCGGCCAACCTCCCATCCCCACCAATAGAAAGTAGAAGGAACTTACATTTCTATAGCGCCTTTCATGACCTCAGGATATCCCAAAGCGATTCACAGCCAATGAAGTATAATCACTGTTGTAATATAGGAAACACGGCAACCAATTTGAGCACAGCAAGCTCCCACAAACAGCAATGAGATAATGATCAGATATTCTGCTTTATAGCGATGTTGATTGAGGGATAAATATTGGCCAGGACACCAGAGAGAACTGCCCTGCTTTTCTTAAAATAGTGCCATGGGATCTTTTAAGTCCACCTGAGAGAGCAGATGGGGCCTTGGTTTAATGTCTTATCAGAAAGATGGCACCTCCGACAGTGCAGCGCTCCCTCAGTACTGACCCTCCGACAGTGCGGCGCTCCCTCAGGACTGCCCCTCCGACATTGCGGCAATCCCTCAGGACTGCCCCTCCGACATTGCGGCAATCCCTCAGGACTGCCCCTCCGACATTGCGGCAATCCCTCAGGACTGCCCCTCCGACATTGCGGCAATCCCTCAGGACTGCACTGGAATGTCAGCTTAGATTTTTGTGCTCAGGTCTCTGGCGTGTGACGTATACCCGTGACCTTCTGACAGAGGTGAGAGTGCTACTCACTGAGCCAGGGCTGACAGTTCAAGGCTAACTCAGATGCCGAATTGTGCAGAAGTTCGGCATAAACACGCACAATTGTCGCTTCCTGCAAACGGAGTGTAAGCAAACACACCAGAGGACGATTACCCAAGCTTGACTTTAAATGTCAGGGTGGCTTCTGGGCTGGATTTGGAATTTGTTGACAATGGGCTTCCTGACCTCAGTAAGTATTGCTAACTCAGTCCTGTAACGTTCTCCTGTACAATGTGAACATTGACAGACTGTGTGCGAAGCGGATGTGCTGGTTTGGCCTCGCAGGGGCTTCCCTTCACCACACGGCGACTTCTTTTTGCTGACACACATTTCCTGTTGGGTTTTTTGCCCAAGTTCCACTGAGCATTAGACGACACAGAAAGGTTCCTTCTACAGCAGACATGCAAAGAACGAAGGTTGTGATTAAACACTTATTGAGGACCACTATCCGAGACAATCTATCCAGGAAGTCAGCTGCTCCCAAGAGGTTTCCCTCCATCCCTTTACTGTTTTCTATCAGTCAATCACTGACGCTGCCGACAGGTGACAGCGATGGTTTTCAGATTTTGTGTGGGAGATCCCTCCGGTTACCCCCAGCCTCATAGCAACCCCTCCGGTTACCCCCTGCCTCATAGCAACATAGAAACATAGAAAATAGGTGCAGGAGTAGGCCATTCGGCCCTTCGAGCCTGCACCGCCATTCAATGAATTCATGGCTGAACATGCAACTTCAGTACCCCATTCCTGCTTTCTCGCCATACCCCTTGATCCCCCTAGTAGTAAGGACGACATCTAACTCCTTTTTGAATATATTTAGTGAATTGGCCTCAACAACTTTCTGTGTTAGAGAATTCCACAGGTTCACCACTCTCTGGGTGAAGAAGTTTCTCTTCATCTCGGTCCGAAATGGCTTACCCCTTATCCTTAGACTGTGACCCCTGGTTCTGGACTTCTAAACCTGTCAGAATTTTAAACGTTTCTATGAGATCCCCTCTCATTTTTCTGAACTCCAGTGAATACAAGCCCAGTTGATCCAGTCTTTCTTGATATGTCAGTCCCGCCATCCCGGGAATCAGTCTGGTGAACCTTCGCTGCACTCCCTCAATAGCAAGAATGTCCTTCCTCAAGTTAGAAGACCAAAACTGTACACAATACTCCAGGTGTGGCCTCACCAAGGCCCTGTACAACTGTAGTAACACCTCCCTGCCCCTGTACTCAAATCCCCTCGCTATGAAGGCCAACATGCCATTTGCTTTCTTAACCGCCTGCTGTACCTGCATGCCAACCTTCAATGACTGATGTACCATGACACCCAGGTCTCGTTGCACCTCCCCTTTTCCTAATCTGTCACCACTCAGATAATAGTCTGTCTCTCTGTTTTTACCACCAAAGTGGATAACCTCACATTTATAAGAACATAAGAATTAGGAACAAGAGTAGGCCAGCTAGCCCCTCGAGCCTGCTCCGTCATTCAAAAAGATCATGGCTGATCTGGCCGTGGACTCAGCTCCACTTACCCACCCACTCCCCATAACCCTTAATTCCCTTATTAGTTAAAAATCTATCTATCTGTGATTTGAATACATTCAATGAGCTAGCCTCAACTACTTCCTTGGGCAGAGAATTCCACAGATTCACAACCCACTGGGAGAAGAAATTCCTTCTCAACTCGGTTTTAAGGCCGGTATTTTGAGGCTGTGCCCCCTAGTTCTAGTCTCCCCAACCAGTGGAAACAATCTCTCTGCCTCTATCTTGTCTATCCCTTTCATTATTTTGAATGTTTCTATAAGATCACCCCTCATCCTTCTGAACTCCAACGAGTAAAGACCCAGTCTACTCAATCTATCATCATAAGGTAACCCCCTCATCTCCGGTATCAGTCTAGTGAATCGTCTCTGTACCCCCTCCAAAGCTAGTATATCCTTCCTTAAGTAAGGTGACCAAAACTGCACGCAGTATTCCAGGTGTGGCCTCACTAATACCCTGTACAGTTGCAGCAGGACCTCCCTGCTTTTGTACTCCATCCCTCTCGCAATGAAGGCCAACATTCCATTCACCTTCCTGATTACCTGCTGCACCTGCAAACTAACCTTTTGAGATTCATGCACAAGGACCCCCAGGTGCCTCTGCACTGCAGCATGTTGTAATTTCTCCCTATTCAAATAATATTCCCTTTTACTGTTTTTTTTTTCCCCCAAGGTGGATGACCTCACATTTTCTGACATTGTATTCCATCTGCCAAACCTTAGCCCATTCGCTTAACCTATCTAAATCTCTTTGCAGCCTCTCTGTGTCCTCTACACAACCCGCTTTCCCACTAATCTTTGTGTCATCTGCAAATTTTGTTACACTACACTCTGTCCCCTCTTCCAGGTCATCAATGTATATTGTAAACAGTTGTGGTCCCAGCACCGATCCCTGTGGCACACCACTAACCACCGATTTCCAACCCGAAAAGGACCCATTTATCCCGACTCTCTGCTTTCTGTTAGCCAGCCAATTCTCGATCCATGCTAATACATTTCCTCTGACTCCGCGTACCTTTATCTTCTGCAGTAACCTTTTGTGTGGCACCTTATCGAAGGCCTTTTGGAAATCTAAATACACTACATCCATCGGTACACCTCTATCCACCATGCTCGTTATATCCTCAAAGAATTCCAGTAAATTAGTTAAACATGATTTCCCCTTCATGAATCCATGTTGCGTCTGCTTGATTGCACTATTCCTATCTAGATGTCCCGCTATTTCTTCCTTAATGATAGCTTCAAGCATTTTCCCCACTACAGATGTTAAACTAACCGGCCTATAGTTACCTGCCTTTTGCCTGCCCCCTTTTTTAAATCAGAGGCGTTACATTAGCTGCTTTCCAATCCGCTGGTACCTCCCCAGAGTCCAGAGAATTTTGGTAGATTATAACGAATGCATCTGCTATAACTTCCGCCATCTCTTTTAATACCCAGGGATGCATTTCATCAGGACCAGGGGACTTGTCTACCTTGAGTTCCATTAGCCTGTCCAGCACTACCCTCCTAGTGATAGTGATTATCCACATTATACTTCATCTGCCATGCATTTGCCCACTCACCAAACCTATCCAAGTCACTCTGCAGCCTCATAGTGACTTGGATAGGTTAGCAACCCCTCCAGTTACCCCCAGCCTCATAGCAACACGTTACCTCAAATCTCTTCGCAACCCTTCCGGTTACCCCCAGCCTCATAGCAACCCCTCCGGATACCCCCAGCCTCATAGCAACCCCTCCAGATACCCCCAGCCTCATAGCAACCCCTCCAGATACTCCCAGCCTCATAGCAACCCCTCCAGATACCCCCAGCCTCATAGCAACCCCTCCAGATACCCCCAGCCTCATTGGACCACCCCCCCCCAAAAAAAAAACCACATTCACCTAGAGGCCACTCCAGATACCCCCAGTCTCTGAGGGAATCTCGCCTTATAAACTGAAATATTCCAAGGTGTCCCTTCCATTAATACAA
The DNA here is from genome assembly GCF_044704955.1 of Pristiophorus japonicus. Lineage (NCBI taxonomy): Eukaryota > Metazoa > Chordata > Chondrichthyes > Pristiophoridae > Pristiophorus > Pristiophorus japonicus. Next base: position 251,201,716 of record NC_091982.1, read on the forward strand.
ACAACTTTAGCCCTACTCCCGGGGACCCCCTCCAGATATACTGACACCCCCTCTCCCGAGGACACACTCCATATGAACTGACGCACTCTCGGGAACCGCTTACACAAACACTCAAAATGATGACACATTCCATATGTTGGCAAACCGCCGTGATCCCTTCAATATGTCAACACAGCCCCAGAACTTCCCCTAAACACTGACGCATACCCAGAGACCCTCTGCCCTAATCTGTAAAGACAGCACCAGTTACCCAATGCTGTCACTGCAGAAAACATTTTTTAAAGGAGCATTTAGCAACAGAAATAACATCGTCAATAAATCCAGAAGTGTGATGACCGAGCGAGGGCCCTTGGATCAGTCTGAAAACCTTTGCACTAGCCGGAGAGAGAGAGAAAGTCTGCACTGAAGAAAATATTGATTTTGTTAAATGTGGTGCTGGGCCTTCTCCTTGAACCACGTCAGTCTCGGTGCTGATGGTGCTCCTACAGATAACATGCCCACCGCAGCCATGCGTAAATTTTATAGCTAGTTTCAGCAGCACTTACCAGAGACTATGAAGATGGTTATACAATAAGCTTGAAGGTACCTGTCAGAGGAGGAGGTCCTATAGAAAGTCTCTCTGAACTTGCCAACATCTCCAAGCAATACGAGAGCCAGGCATCGGCTCCATACTTCAGCCAAAGCATTTTGTGAGCAGCTATCAGGAAGTGTTTGAGTGAACTTCTTGCAAACCTTATCTTCCAATTTTGCCTGTTTTGGGAAATGCCTGGTCAACTCGAAACATCCCCAAATGGGAACTGCTCTGTGGCACAGTGTTAAGGTGCCAACCCATTCGACCTCACAGGCCTGCATTTCAATCCTTTTCCCTTAATAACTCTTACCTACTTATGGCTTCCCAATGAGAGCATAAGGAATTGTTGAAACAGGAAGAAGTAATTTGGCCCACATAAGCATCCCGTTTCCATGGACACACATCCCCAGTGCTTCACAGAGCTATGATCAGACAAAGTGGGCATCAAGCCCAAGCAGGGGTGACAAAAAGCTTGGTCAAAGAGGCTGTAAAGGGGTTTAAACAGGAGGATGGGAATTTTAAATTTCAGGACCGGGAACTAGTGCAGATCAGCAAGGCCAGGAGTGATGGGTAAATGGGGTCTGGTGCAGGATAGGATACGGGCAGCAGAGTTTTGGATGAGCTGAAGTTGGCAGAGTGCTGGGAGGGAGGCCGACCGAGAGAGCAGAGCTTCAGCAGCAGATGGGCCGAGGCGGGCGATGTTACGGAGGGGGAAGTAGGCGGTCTTTGTGATGCACAGCTTGGAGGGGGGGGGGGATCGAATAGGACACCGGGAATGCAAACATTGTGGATTAGCTGGAGACAATGACCAGGGAGAGAAGATGGAATTGTTGGTGAGGATATGGTGTGGTTTACCTTTTATTCACATCTGACCTCTGACACCCAAGCCTGTGACCCATTAATGCTTCAAAATGCCAGGCTGACTTTCACTGTGATATGTCACAAAAGAGGGACAATGCAGACTTTGCAATGAGGGAGGAGGAGTGCGAAATATTAAATGAAACAAACAGAGAGAGCGAGGAATTATTAAGAGGTTTTGCAGCTTTGAAAGTGGATAAATCCCCAGGCCCAGATGAAATGTATCCCAGGCTGTTAAGAGAAGCAAAAGAGCAAATAGCTCTAACCTTCATTTTCCAATCCTCTCTGGCTACAGGTGTGGTGCTGGAGGATTACTAATGTTGTACATTTGTTTAAAAAAGGAGAAAGGGATAGACCTAGTAATTACAGGCCAGTCATCCTAACCAGAGTGGTGAGAAAATTATTGGAAAAAATCTTGACGGACAGATAAATCTTCATTTGGAAACACATGGATTAATCAAGGACAGTCAGTATGGATTTGTTAAGGGAAGGTCGCGTCTGACTAACCTGATGGAACTTTGAGGAAGCAACCAGGATGGTCGATGAGTGAGTGCATTTGATGTAGTGTATATGGATTTCAGCAAGGCTTTTGATAAGGTCCCACATGGCAGACAGGTCACAAAAGTAAAAGCCCATGGGATCCAGGGCAAAGTGGCAAGTTGGATCCAATATTGGTTCAGAGGCAGGAAGCAAAGAGTAATGGTTGATGGGTGTTTTTGTAACTGGAAGGCTGTATCCAGTGGGGTTCCACAGGGCTTGATGCTAGGTCCCTTGCTTTTTGTGGTATATATCAATGACTTTGACTTGAATCTTGGGGGGTATAATTAAGAAGTTTTCAGAATGACACTAAAATTGGCTGTGTGGTTGATAATGAAGAAGAAAGCTGTGGATTGCAGGAAAATAGCAATGTACTGGTCAGGTGGGTGGAACAGTGGCAAATGGAATTCAATTCGGCTAAGTGTGGGGTAATGCATTTGGGGAGGTCTAACAAGGCAAGGGAATACACATTAAATGGTCCGACACTGAAAAATGTGGAGGAACAAAGGGTCCTTGGAGTGCAGGTCCACAGATCCCTGAAGGTAGCAGCCCAGGTAGATACGGTGGTTAAGAAGGCATATGGAATACTTGTCTTTATTAGTCAAGGCATGGAATACAAGAGCAAGGAGGTTATGGTTGAACTGTATAAAATATTGGTTAGGCTGCAGCTGGAGTAGTTCTGGTCACCACATTACAGGAAAGATATGATTGCACTGGAATGGGTGCAGAGCAGATTTAAAAGAATGTTGCCTGGACTGGAGAATCTGGGCTATGAGGAAATATTGGAGATGCTGGGTCTGTTTTCTTTGGAACAGAGGAGGCTGAGGGGAGACCTGATTGAGGTGTATAAAATTATGAGGGGCCTGGGTGGAGTGGATAGGAAAGACCTGTTTCCCTTGGCAGAGGGGTCAATAACCAGGGGGCATAGATTTAAAGTAATTGGGTGGAGGCTTAGAGGAGATACGAGGGGAAATGTTTTCACCCAGAGGGTGGTGGGGGTCTGGAACTCACTGCCTGAAAGGGTGGTAGAGGCAGAAACCCTCACCACATTTAAAAATACTTGGATGTGCACTTGAAGTGCCGTAACCTACAGAGCTACGGACCAAGAGCTGGAAAGTGGGATTAGGCTGGATAGCTCTTGGTAGGCTGGCGTGGATACGATGGGACGAAATGGCCTCCTTCCATGCTGTAAATTTCAATAAATCTATGATATGGTGGAGGCCTCCCAACAGTCCGGTTCTGTGGGATCCTGCCGGGGAACAGAAACGAAACCCATTCAGCAATGGGAAATAAGGGACTGAGCAACAGGCGAGGATGGGATGGAAACATTGTCATGCCCTGACTCGCGAGGATAAAAGCTCGCTTCCGTCGGAAAAAGGAATTTTGAAATGGGGTAACTGCGGTCACACTCAGCCCGACATGCACAGAACAGCTGAAGGTCCAGAGGTTGTAGGAATTCTGGATAAACAGCCAATTTGCTTGGCAGTTCTGACCACAGGTTTCTGCTGTGAGGCAGGCTCCTTGCCACGGCATTCCGAATTGATGTCAACTTGCCATGGTTGCAACTGGCAAATTCCAGCCCTGATCTCACGGCCATCGGACTGGTGGCACACCCGTGAAACCCAGACAAAGAAGATGGCATGCGGAGTGTCGGATTCTGAGAGAATCGCTGAGTCTACGTTATTCGAAATATGTTAAAGCTGGGAGCATAGTGACACAGACAGAGCCATCCCCGCCCCCAAACTACTGACCATAAATCAAAGATGGGGGGAAGGGAGAGAGAAAGTACATGTACAGAAAGAGATTCACAATTTGGATTGAAGGGATATTCTAAAGTAAGGCTGGAACATATTTGTATCCCAAAGTTCTCCAATAAGATGCATCATTAATTATTAAATATTATTTTTTGCGCGGAGATTTTCTTTAAACATCATTTAGGTACGGAGGGCAGCTACGAAGATGCTGGCCTCTAACTCGGAGCCACAGACAGGGCGTTGAGCATTACTCCTCTCTGCTATTTATTGCACTGTATCAGGCGCACACAGCGTCCTGAAGCTTTGGGGAGCAGTTGCTGTATAGATGTTAGTCCCGTATAACAACCTGTGGATTGATGAACAGATTGTTACGGGGCCAGATCCTGCTGGAACAATCACGGTCTGTTGACCACGCACGCCGTTATTAACCTGCAAATCAGCCTGTATGTTCGGGGGATGCAGAGATACGCGGCGCTGTGAACCTCTACACCTTGCTGGTCGATTTACTCCGCTCCACAGTTTGTTTCTCGCCCTCAGCCTCCTTGTACTTGCTGGATTTGCACATTATTTGCCCATTAAACTCGCCGCAGAGAGTCAAGTCTGGTAATTAACAGCATAAGTACCATTTTAACAACGCAATAATTGTTGTTGCCTTGCAATCAACCTCTTTGGCCCAGAATGGGAACAATTCAAAGTGCTCAATATCATTCCTGCATGCAGTCAACTGTTGTTAGAGATATATTTTTAAAAAGTCAAACTTTATTTTCTTTTCTTATTTTCCGTTCTGTCTATTTTTTCTCTCTCTCTTAATCCAATCATAGAGTCATAGAATAGCACAGCACAGGAGGTGGCCATTCGGCCCATTGAGTCTGTGCCGGTCAGCCAGTCCCCACTACCCCGCTCTTTCCCCATATTCCTGCAATTTTTTCTCCTTTAAGTATTTATCCAATTCCCTATTGAAGGCTACTGTAGAATCCTTCAGGCAGCGCATTCCAAATCCTAACCACTCGCTGCATGGAAAGGTTTTTCCTCAAGTCGTCGCTGGTTCTTTTGCCAATCACCTTAAATCTGTGCCCTCTGGTTATTGACACTTCCGCCAATGGAAACTGTTTCTCTTTATTTACTCTATCTAAACCCTTCTTGTAACCCCTTTGTCAGCTGTGGCTCAGTGGGCAGCACCCTTGCCTCCGAGTCTGAAGGTGGTGGGTTCAAGTTCCACTCCACGGACTTGAACACATAAATCTAGACTGACACTCCAGTGCAGTACTGAGGGAGCGCCGCTCTGTCGGAGGGGCAGTACTGAGGGAGTGCCACACTGTCAGAGGTGCCGTCTTTCGGATGAGAAGTTAATGTAAGGTCCCGTCTGCTCTCTCAGGTGGACATTAAAGATCCCATGGCACTATTTTGAAGAAGAGCAGGAGTTATCCCGGGTGTCCTGGCCAATATTTATCCCTCAATCAACATAAAAAACAGATTATCTGGTCATTATCACATTGCTGTGTGTGGGAGCTTGCTGTGCGCAAACTGGCTGCCGTGTTTCTGACATTACAGCAGTGACTACACTTCAAAAGTACTTCATTGGCTGTAAAGCACTTTGAGACGTCCGGTGGTCATGAAAGGCGCTATAGAAATGCAAGTCTTTCTTTTCTTTAAAAATAGTGTACCATTTAGTGTGTATGGTCTCTCCTCGTTCTTCCTACAAAAATGCGCCACCTCGTACTTTTCAGTGTGGAATTTCATCTGCCACATGTCCGTCCATTCCACCAGCCTGTCTATGTCTTCCTGAAGTCTATCACTATCCTCCTCATTATTTGCTACACTTCCAAGTTTTGGGTCATCTGCAAATTTTGAAATTGTGCCCTGTACTCCCACATCCAAGTCCTTAATGTATATCAAAAACAGCAGTAATCCAAGGACTGAACCTTGGGAACCTCCACTGTACACCTCCCTCCAGTCCGTAAAACGGCCATTCACCACAAAGCCTGTTCTCGATCCCTTAGCCAATTTTGTATTCATGCTGTTATTGCCCAATCATTATTCCTGTGTCTGTAGCTGATTTGATTGCAATTCACCCCCTTGTCAGTCATTAATGTTTCTTTCCCAGCTGGTAAATCTCATTGGTTCAGTAGACTGCTGGTCCCATCGCTCCCCGAGAGCCCCGTTGCCGGGATCAGCTCGCATGCCAGCAAGGTATGCCACAATAAAACATCTCGAACTGAAGGAAAAGGTCGAACTATGGGCGTACGCTGGGAGATTCCCCGCTCCAGCAAGGTCCGGTACAATGGGTTTGGTGGGAACACAACAACATCCCTTCCTCAAAATCCCCAGTATAATCACTCACTGTGCCAATTCGAAGAGTTGCTTGAACCAGTCCTGGTTCAGCAGGTCACTGGACTGAGCGCTCTGGGACATGCTGGAATGGCAACACCGCTCCAGCCACGAGAAATGAGCTGCTGGATCGACCAATCTACAGGGGGAAGAAAAACAGAGGAAGAAAAGCAAACACGTTAGGATCTACTTTTGTAATGTATTTACTTCATGGGTCCTTTGCTTAAGAATCCATAGCAACACATTGCTATTAAGAACTAGCTGGTTTATTAACAAAGGTTTAACAATCACACTACACATTACCAGTTCATCCACCAGGCTCACAACCTGCATACCACATCGTGGATCCCCCGAACCCAACTGGCTGGGGTTGTATTGAGTCTTGTGAACATCACGTGACTGGCTAAGCCACTCCCAACTCAACAGCTCTACAAACCTGTGAGCATACTCACAGGTACATACTTTACAAAACTCACAATCATCGTTTGCAGAATTAAACACAGTAATGGGCTTTTATAAGGGCTGCACCGTGCTCAGGCTAACCATGGATGCCGTGGTTCCGGCCCAGCAGATCTCCTATAACAGGGGGTGCGGGGGGGGAATCATCCACATTGTAGGAGGCAGAAAAACCTGAAGTTATTGTCATCGTTACATTTGCAGTTGCTGCCCGCTAACCGAAGACCTCATTAATAACACATTTAGTAACAAGCAGAACTTGCATCTCCGCCCCACCCCAGAAAGTCACGCAACCACCTTCGGCAGGCCCAGGAACACGTTGAGGCCATTGACCCAGACCAGCTTGTTCCAGTGATGAATCCAGACAGTAATCTGGGTTACATTCCAGACAGACTGACACTGATATCGGTCTGTCTCACATCCAAGAATCTATCCAAGAGGTCAGATTGAAAGTGTTTGCAGATTTTGGAAATGTTGTTGATGCTGGCCTCTAGATTTACAATCAAAAAATGTTCCAGCACAAAAACAGACGACTCAGCCCATTAAATCTACACTGGTCACCTACTCTATTCCCCCTCTCCAGCTTGCTCCCCATACTCTTCAATATTCCTGTTTTCGTGCAACTAATTGGCCTTGTAAAGAGCCTCTGACCTATGCTGAGCCCCACAATCTAACTCTGAAGGCAAGGACACTTCTCACTGCCCTTCCATGATTGTTGATAACATTGATCACTGCCCCCTCACACGGCCAGATTTCTCGGGGAGTGCACTGTGCCTTATTTGCACCTTCGATTTCCCGATCTTTTTCTCGAACGTTTTAATTTCTCTCTTATTTTGCCCTCGTCAGGCATCAGACAAGCAGATTTGAAAGTTGCGACAATTAACTCGCAAACAGATAAACGACCACTGGCATTTACACAGCATTGTTATAGAAAACAGTCCAAGTCACTTAATGGGGGGGGAAAGAAATGGGACACTGGACCATGGTGGGAGAGTTGGGAGTGACTGGAAACTCGGCTAGAGGTTTCTGAAGGTGGGCAGGAGTCATGGTTCTTTTCGATCCCCAAAACATTGCTGGCAAAAGAACTGGAGATAAAAAGATTACAGCTCAGAGTCAAGTTCCCTAAAACAAATAGACGCCCCAACTTCAAGTTTGCAGATGATACAAAAGTTAGCCGTGTGATTGATAATGAAGAAGAAAGCTGCAGACAGCAGGAAGATATCAATGAACTGGTCAGGTGGGCAGAACAGGGGCAAATGGAATTCAATCCGGAGAAGTGTGAGGTAATGCATTTGGGGAGGTCTAACAAGGAGAGGGAATACACATTAAATGGTACAACACTGAAAAGCGTAGAGGAACAAAGGGACCTTGGAGTGCAGGTCCACAGATCCCTGAAGGTAGCAGGCCAGATGGATAAGGTGGTTCAGAAGGCATTCAGGATACTTGCCTTTATTAGCCGAGGCATGAAAAACAAGAGCAGGGAGGCTATGCTTGAACTGTATAAAACACTAGTTAGGCCACAGTTAGAGTACTGCATATAATTCTGGTCACCACATTACAGGAAGGACTGGAGCGGGTGCAGATGAGATTTACAAGGATGTTGCCAGGACTGGAGAATTTTAGCTATGAGGAAAGATTGGATAGGCTGGGTTTGTTTTCTTTTAAACAGAGGGGGCTGAGGGGAGGACCTTATTGAGGTGTATAAATTATGAGGGGCCTAGCTAGATAGAGTGGATAGGAAGGACCTATTTCCCTTAGCAGAGGGGGTCAATAACCGGGGGGCATAGATTTAAAGTAATTGGTAGAAGGATGAGAGAGGAGTTAAGGAGAAATGTTTTCACCCAGAGGGTGGTGGGGATCTGGAACTCTGTGTGTGAAAGGGTGGTAGAGGAAGAAACCCTCATCACATTTAAAAGATACTTGGATGTGCACTTGAAGTGCCGTAACCTACAGGGCTATGGACCAAGAGCTGGAAAGTGGGATTAGGCTGGGTAGTTCATTGTCGGCCGGCACGGACACAATGGGCTGTAAATTTCTATGATTCTATGGGTGAAGGTTATAAAACCAACTCAGGTTTGAAACAATGTTGACAGTTCGTGGCTAGAACTCGAACTCCTTGCTTGGGTTGCAGCTCTCCATCACTTTCTGCTGTTCATTATTGGAGATTGGGAGCAATTCAGCACAGAATTTCAGCAGGAAGCCAAGACTGGCTTTGAGACTCTGGTTTGCTGACCTCAAACAGTCTGAAATAGATTTTCCCTAGTCCTGACGCTGCTGCCTCTAACCGCACCCTGGCTGCCCCCTACTGCCCGGCCGTGGGGGAGTTAATGCCCGACAGGAACTAGCTGCCGTGAGGCTGACGGCAAACACATTCACGCCTCTGGTTCTAAATGCTGTCAGTGAGTGCCTAAATGTTCGTTTAGCACTGGCTAATTTACGAGCTGCTAACTTCTTGCACAGCCAGGCAGGCAGCAGCACCCGTACTGATACAGCTGGCTGAGGAGAGATAGAAACCAATAAACAGAGCTGGTGATCAATGAGATTTCGCACAAATCTGACACTTTGTGAACATGGTGAAAGTTTATCGCAAAGGGATGTAGTTTGAGGGTGGGTGGTGTTTGGGGCCGGGCAGCATGTTGGTGTATCAAGCGCTAGGCGTAGGCTCTCCCCACAGGTCGCCAATATTCTTCCTGGTTGCATAACCTTGGCTTGTATTCCCTCAGGTTAAAATGTTAAAAAGGATTCGACAGAAAAGAAAGACTTGCATTTATATAATCGCCTTTCACAGCCACCAGACATCTCAAAGCGCTTTACAGCCAATGAAGTACTTTCGGAGTGTGGTCACTGTTGTAATGTGGGAAACATGGCAACCGATTTGCGCACAGCAAGCTCCCACAAACAGCAATGTGATAATGACCAGATCATGTGTTTTTTTAAAATGTTGATTGAGGGATAAATATTGGCCCCAGGATATCGAGAATAACTCCCCTGCTCTTCTTCAAAATAGTGCCATGGGATCTTTTACGAACACCCAAGAGGGCAGATGAGACCTCGGTTTAACGTCTCATCTGAAAGTCAGGCACCTCCGACAGTACAGCACCTCCTCAGCACTGCACTGGAGTGTCAGCCTGGGTTTACGTGCTCAAGTTCCTGTGGTGGGGACTTGAACCCACAACCTTCTGACTCAGCGGCGAGGGTGCTGCCCACTGAGTCATGGCTGATAGGATAGATACAGAGAAACTATTTCCTCGAGTGGGGACATAACGTTAAAATTAGAGCCAGGCCATTCTGGGGTGATGTCAGGAAACACTTCTTCACACAGAAGGGAGTGGAATCTAGAACTCTCTTCCCCCAAACAGTTGTTGAGCCTGCAGGTCAATTGGACCTTCAAGACTGGGATCGCTAGATTTTTTTGGGCAAGGGCATAAAGGGATACGGAGCCACTGCGATTAGATGGAGTTAAGATACAGATCAGCCGTGTTCTCATTGAATGGGGGAACAGGTTCAAGGGGCTGAATGGCCTCCTCCGATTCCTAGGCTGGATCAAGCTTGAACAGCTGCCCTCTGTGCCAACTAACAGTTTACACTACTTCACGAGGGGCGAGAGAGAACAGAAGGTTAAGAGGCGATTGAAGAGAGATTTTCAAAATGATTAAAGTTTTGAGAAAGTAAATAGTGAGAGACAGTGGGCTGCAAATTGGTAACAGGGGGGCAAAGAATCAGGACCATCACTCGAGGTATGGTAACAGGGGGCACAGAATCAGGGCCATCGCTTGACGTATGGTAACAGGGGGCACAGAATCAGGACCATCACTCGAGGTATGGTAACAGGGGGCACAGAATCAGGGTCATCGCTTGATGTATGGTAACAGGGGGCACAGAATCAGGACCATCACTCGAGGTATGGTAACAGGGGGCACAGAATCAGGGCCATCGCTTGACGTATGGTAACAGGGGGGGCAAAGAATCAGGACCATCACTCGAGGTATGGTAACGGGGGGCATAGAATCAGGACCATCACTCGAGGTATGGTAACGGGGGGCAAAGAATCAGGGCCATCGCTTGACGTATGGTAACAGGGGGCACAGAATCAGGACCATCGCTCGAGGTATGGTAACAGGGGGCATAGAATCAGGACCATCGCTCGAGGTATGGTAACAGGGGGCACAGAATCAGGACCATCACTCGAGGTATGGTAACGGGGGGCATAGAATCAGGACCATCACTCAAGGTATGGTAACAGGGGGCATAGAATCAGGACCATCGCTCGAGGCATGGTAACAGGGGGCATAGAATCAGGACCATCGCTCGAGGTATGGTAACAGGGGGCATAGAATCAGGACCATCGCTCGAGGTATGGTAACAGGGGGCATAGAATCAGGACCATCACTCGAGGTATGGTAACAGGGGGCATAGAATCAGGACCATCGCTCGAGGTATGGTAACAGGGGGCATAGAATCAGGACCATCGCTCGAGGTATGGTAACAGGGGGCATAGAATCAGGACCATCGCTCGAGGTATGGTAACAGGGGGCATAGAATCAGGACCATCGCTCGAGGTATGGTAACAGGGGGCATAGAATCAGGACCATCGCTCGAGGTATGGTAACAGGGGGCATAGAATCAGGACCATCGCTTGACGTATGGTAACGGGGGGCACAGAATCAGGACCATCGCTCGCGGCATGGTAACATAAGAACATAAGAAATAGGAACAGGAGTAGGCCATACAGCCCCTCGAGCCTACTCCTCCATTCAATATCATGGCTGAGCTGATCATGGACTCAGCTCCACTTCCCCGCCCGGTCCCCATAACCCGTTATCGTTTAAGAAACTGTCTATTTCTGTCTCAAATTTATTCAATGTCCCAGCTTCCATAGCTCTCTGAGGCAGCAAATTCCACAGATTTACAACCTTCAGAGAGAAATTTCTCCTCATCTCTGTTTTAAATGGGTGACCCCTTATTCTAAGATCATGTCCTCTAGTTCGAGTCTCCCCCATCAGTGGAAACATCCTCTCTGCATCCATCTTGTCAAGCCCCCTCATAATCTTATACGTTTCGATAAGATCACCTCTCATTCTTCTGAATTCCAATGAGTAGAGGCCCAACCTACTCAATCTTTCCTCATTATTCAACCCCCTCATCCCCGGAATCAACCTTGTGAACCTTCTCTGAACTGCCTCCAAAGCAAGTATATCCTTTCGTAAATATGGAAACCAAAACTGCACGCAGTATTCCAGGTGTGGCCTCACCAATACCTTATATAGCTGTAGCAAGACTTCCCTGCTTTTATACTCCATCCCCTTTGCAATAAAGGCCAAGATACCATTGGCCTTCCTGATCACTTGCTGTACCTGCATACTATCCTTTTGCGTTTCATGCACAAGTACCCCCAGATCCCACTGTACTGCAGCACTTTGCAATCTTTCTCCATTTAAATAATAACTTGCTCTTTGATTTTTTTCTGCCAAAGTGCATGATCTCACACTTTCCAACATTATACTCCATGTGACAAATTTTTGCCCACTCACTTAGCTTGTCTATGTCCCTTTGCAGATATTTTTGTGTCCTCCTCACACATTGCTTTTCTTCCCATCTTTGTATCGTCAGCAAACTTGGCTACGTTACACTCAGTCCCTTCTTCCACGTCGTCAATATAGATTGTAAATAGTTGGGGTCCCAGCACTGATCCCTGCGGCACCCCACTAATTACTGGTTGCCAACCAGAGAATGAACTATTTATCCCGACTCTCTGTTTTCTGTTAGTTAGCCAATCCTCTATCCATGCTAATATATTACACTAACCCCGTGAACTTTTATCTTGTGCAGTAACCTTTTATGTGGCACCTTGTCAAATGCCTTCTGGAAATCCAAATACACCACATCCACTGGTTCCCCTTTATCCAGCCTGTTCGTTACATCCTCGAAGAACTCCATCAAATTTGTCAAACATGACTTCCCCTTCATAAATCCATGCTGACTCTGCCTGACTGAATTTTGCTTTTCCTAACACAGGGCATAGAATCAGGGCCATCGCTCGAGGTAATCATTCACACTGGAGATTATCAGAACATGCTTTACACAGACTGTGACATCATTTGAATTGGAACTGGATGAAATTAGTATTTATAAAGTAACAATGTAAATGTAGGGAAGGGAGGAGCTGGGAAATGGGATGGGAGTAGGGAGCCCCGGTAACACCAGTACACTGGGCCCAGTGACATCTCTCAGTGCTGACAGTCTGACGATTGCGATGTTTATTAACTGTAGAAAAAAATTAAAAAGTAAAAATGGAACAAATATTGCAATTAATTGATATTAATCAACACATTCGGGATAAGAACAACACTTGAAATGTACAAATACATCACTGGATAAAATGTGCGAGAGAACGCAGTGCATTCCATCCTTAAGGGAGGGGATATAAAGTACTTTATTAAAGAAGGGAATCTTTACACGGATGGTCCCACAGGCAGCGACTGATCTGTCAACCTTCACAGTGGGTGCAGTAAGGAAATGTCTTTCTGTGGCTTATATCATCATTGATTTACCTCCCTTTCAACATCAACCATCAGAAAGTACGAGGCCAAATCAGAAACAGCACGAAAGCGGAAATGTTCTGGGGGATTTCTGCTATTGTAAGTGGTCTGCAGTAACTCTGAGTGAGTGAGAGACCCGGCCCAGGTGCCATCCTCTGTCTGTGCGTGAGATTGGCTCAGAGGGTCTCAGGCTGGAGTTAGGGGGCTGGAGCGAGGGGATTCGGGGTGAGGCTACGAGGTCTGGAGCGAGGGGGGTCGGGGGCTGCGAGGGGAGCGAGGAGGGTCGGGGACGAGAGGGAGCGAAGGGGGGTCGGGGGCGAAGAGAGGGAGCGAGGGTGTCGGGGGGGGGGAGAAGAGAGAGCGAGGGGGGGTCGGGGGCGAAGAGGGAGCGAGGGGGGGTCGGGGGCGAAGAGGGAGCGAGGGGGGTCGGGGGCGAAGAGGGAGCGAGGGGGGCCGGGGGCGAAGAGGGAGCGAGGGGGGGTCGGGGGCGAAGAGGGAGCGAGGGGGGGTCGGGGGCGAAGAGGGAGCGAGGGGGGGTCGGGGGCGAAGAGGGAGCGAGGGGGGTCGGGGGCGAAGAGGGAGCGAGGGGGGCCGGGGGCGAAGAGGGAGCGAGGGGGGTCGGGGGCGAAGAGGGAGCGAGGGTGTCGGGGGGGGGGGGGGGAAAGAGAGAGCGAGGGGGGGCCGGGGGCGAAGAGGGAGCGAGGGTGTCGGGAGGGGTCGCGAGGGGAGGGGTCGCGAGGGGAGGGGTCGCGAGGGGAGGGGTCGCGAGGGGAGGGGTCGCGAGGGGACGGCTGGAGTGAGGTGGAGGGGGCTGGTGTGAGGGGGCGAGGGCTGGAGTGAGGGGGAGGTGGCGCAAGGACTGGAGTGAGGGGGAGAGTGGGGGCGTTGGCTGGAGTGAGGGGGAGGAGGGGCGAGGGCTGGAGTGAGGGGGTGAGGGGGGCGTGGGCTGGAGTGTGGGGCGAGGAATGGAGTGAGGGGGGGCGAGGGCTGGAGTGAGGGGGAGGGGGCTGGAGTGAGGGGGCGAGGGCTGGAGTGAGGGGGAGGGCGGGGCGAGGACTGGAGTGAGAGGGAGAGGGGGCGAGCGCTGGAGTGAGGGGCGAGCGCTGGAGTGAGGGGGAGGGGGGGCAAGGACTGGAGTGAGGGACGAGGACTGGAGTGAGGGGGAGGGGGGCGAGGACTGGAGTGAGGGGGAGGGGGGCGAACGCTGGAGTGAGGGGGAGAGGGGGCGAGGACTGGAATGAGGGGGATGGGGGGGAGGGGGGAGGGGGATGGGGCGAGGACTGGAGTGAGGGGGCGAGGGGGTGCGTGGGCTGGAGTGAGGGGGGGGCGAGGGCTGGAGTGAGGTGGAGGGGGGGCGAGGGCTGGAGTGAGGGGAAGGGGGGCGAGGGCTGGAGTGAGGGGAAGGGGGGCGAGGGCTGGAGTGAGGGGAAGGGGGGCGAGGGCTGGAGTGAGGGGAAGGGGGGCGAGGGCTGGAGGGGCGAGCGCTGGAGTGAGGGGGAGGGGGGGCGAGGACTGGAGTGAGGGGGAGGGGGGAGGAGGGCGAGGACTGGAGTGAGGGGGAGAGGGGGGCGAGCGCTGGAGTGAGGGGGAGAGGGGGAGAGGGAGGCGAGGACTGGAGTGAGGGGGAGGGGGGGCGAGGGGGCGCGTGGGCTGGAGTGAGGGGGAGGAGGGCGAGGGCTGGAGTGAGGGGGGTCGAGGGCTGGAGTGAGGGGGAGGGGGGGCGAGGGCTGGAGTGAGGGGAGGGGGGGAGGGGGGGCGAGGGCTGGAGTGAGGGGGAGGGGGGGCGAGGGCTGGAGTGAGGGGAGGGGGGGAGGGGGGGCGAGGGCTGGAGGGAGGTGGAGGGGGCTGGTGTGAGGGGGCGAGGGGGGCGTGGGCTGGAGTGTGGGGGAGGGGGGCGAGGACTGGAGTGAGGGGGAGGGGGGCGAGGCTGGAGTGAAGGGGAGGGGGGGCGAGGACTGGAGTGAGGGGGAGGGGGGGCGAG
Organism: Pristiophorus japonicus; assembly: GCF_044704955.1. Classification (NCBI taxonomy): domain Eukaryota; kingdom Metazoa; phylum Chordata; class Chondrichthyes; family Pristiophoridae; genus Pristiophorus; species Pristiophorus japonicus. The sequence goes on from NC_091982.1 coordinate 251,216,740, forward strand.
CGCTGGAGTGAGGGGCGAGCGCTGGAGTGAGGGGGAGGGGGGGCGAGGACTGGAGTGAGGGGGAGGGGGGGCGAGGACTGGAGTGAGGGGGAGGGGGGCGAGGACTGGAGTGAGGGGGAGGGGGATGGGGGCGAGGACTGGAGTGAGGGGGAGAGGGCTGGAGTGAGGGGCCGAGGGGCGCGTGGGCTGGAGTGAGGGGGGGTCGAGGGCTGGAGTTAGGTGGAGGGGGAGTGAGGGCTGGAGTGAGGGGGAGGGGGAGTGAGGGGGAGGGGGGAGGGGGGAGGGAGGAGGAGGGTCGAGGGCTGGAGGGAGGGGGGCGTGGGCTGGAGTGAGGGGGGGGCGAGGGCTGGAGTGAGGGGGAGGGGGGTCGAGGGCTGGAGTGAGGGGGAGAGGGGGGCGAGGGCTGGAGTGAGGGGGAGAGGGGACGAGCGTTGGAGTGAGGGGCGAGCGCTGGAGTGAGGGGGAGGGGGGGGCGAGGACTGGAGTGAGGGGGAGGGGGGATGGGGATGGGGATGGGGGCGAGGACTGGAGTGAGGGGGAGAGGGCTGGAGTGAGGGGCCGAGGGGGCGTGTGGGCTGGAGTGAGGGAGGGTCGAGGGCTGGAGTTAGGTGGAGAGGGGGTGAGGGCTGGAGTGAGGGGGAGGGGGGACGAGGGAGGGGGGTGGGGGGGCGAGGGCTGGAGGGAGGGGGGTGTGGGCTGGAGGGGGGGGCGATGGCTGGAGTGAGGGGGAGGGGGGGCGATGGCTGGAGTGAGGGGGAGGGGGGGCGATGGCTGGAGTGAGGGGGAGGGGGGTCGAGGGCTGGAGTGAGGGGAGGGGGGGGCGAGGGCTGGAGGGAGGTGGAGAGGGGGGTGAGCGCTGGAGTGGGGGGGGGGGCAAATGCTGGAGTGGGGGGCCTTGGAGGCTCCTGGGCGAGGGCCGGAGTGAAGCAGCGAGGGCCGGTTTGCTACAATTTGCCTTGGCGTCCCTGCATAGTTATGAGGAAAGTCATCAATGTTCATGCTGCTGATCGCGATTCAAAGATCCTTGCTAGATAATGCATGTGTGGATGGAGAATGATGGGATGGCGCTATGCTGCGCCCAGGTAAATACTCAACAGCCGCTGTCTCGGTTCACAGAATGATTAACGGCCACTTGGGGAATGTCGTGTCCTTTACTGAAAGCATCAAATCCCAGGGAACTGTACCCCAGGGTAACGTACCCCAGGGAATTGTACCCAGCGAACCGTACCTCAGGGAACTGTACCCCAGCGTGTCCCAAGGGAACTGTACCCCAGCGTGACCCCAGGGAACCGTACCCCAGGGAACTGTACTCCAGGGTGATCCCAGGGAACTGTACCCAATGAAACCGTACCCCAGGGAATTGTACCCTAGGGTGATCCCAGGGAACCGTACCCCAGGGAATTGTACCCCAGGGTGATCCCAGGTAACCGTACCCCAGGGTGATCCCAGGGAACCGTAACCCAGGGTGATCCCAAGGAACCGTATCCCAGGGTGACCCTAAGGAACCGTACCTCAGGGAACTGCAGTACAGAGTGATCCCAGAGAATCGTACCCCAGGGTTACCCCAGGGAATTGTACCCCAGGGATATTATCCCACGGAACTGTACCCCAGCTGGGAGTTGCTGCTTTCATGGGAGAAAATAAAAAATTAACTAAATAGAAGTTTTTTCGCAATAATCACTGTCATGGTACAGCGCGTGACAGAGTGTGCTGTGGGAATCCCCGTGTGCTACAAGGAGCCACAGCTGATTGTGATGTGAGTCAGTGCCCTGCCGGAGCGCTCACTACATCTGTCAGTCTCGGAGCTGGCAGTGTTCTGAAAGGAATGTGCCCCTCCACTGTCCTCTGGAATTTCCCTTATCCTCCACAGTCCGACCCTCATCTTCCCTTTCATGTAACCTAACCCTGTGCTGCATACCAACAGATGTGCAAAATCGAACATTCACTGAGTCCTGTTTTTCTGCCCCTCACCCCTGCCAAAGGACACAAGCACACCCGACCCGTCGCATCGCAGCCATCAGTTGCTGCACTCCCAAAATTATTCCTTTAAAACCTGAACTGCAAAAGAGATCAGTGATCAATTGCAAGCTAATGGGTACCGATTCGCAAACTGATCACAATATTCGTTAGCACGACTGCCCATCTGATTGGCAGCAGAGCCCTTCATTCTCAGACAGGTTTCGAGCTGGAATGGAGCAAGTCCCACTGGAAATAGTCGGAACACTTCAGAGCGCTCCGCCCCTCGAGCTCAGGGCTCACAGGGCAGATTTAATCACGCTGAAGGAAGGAGAAAATCTGGAAAACATTCAAACACTTCCCCAATCTCTCCGAGAAACCCAATGTTTCATCTGTTGGGAACAGGTGAGGTTCCCGGGGCCAACCTGACACTTTGCTCCTGCTGGAACTGTCAGAAACGACACCCGCTCCGCGATTCACGCAGATTGTTCAATCCAGGCCCAGTCAGGAGGGCAGATCAATATATATTCAGGATAAAGTGTGCAGTGCAATAAAATTCTGTCTGGCGCAGACTCTGGGGACCTCGTCCACTCAACATACCAGTAAAAGCAACCGTATATTATACTGACAACCAGCATCTTCACTTCACTTCTTTCACAGCATCTATTTATACGCAAAATTCTATATTTACATAGCCTTGCTCTCTGCGTTAAACCAGAGCATCTCTGCCATGCTCACAGAAATTTAAAGTTACACCATCAAACTGCTCAATTTACTCAGCAGAGAGCTTTTGTTCAGCATCCTCACCCCAGGTCTTCCCACCCCCCATACACCCCACCTACCACTCACCCACACACCCCACGTCTCTCTCCCCCCTACCCACCCACACACCCCACGTCTCTCCCCCCACCCCCTCACCCACACACTCCACGTCTCTCTCTCCCCCCCCCTCACCCACACACCCCACGTCTCTCCCCCCCTCACCCACACACCCCACGTCTCTCCCCCCCTCACACCCGTCTCTCACCCACACACCCCACGTCTCCCTCGTCTCCCCCCATCCTCACCCACACACCCCACGTCTCCCCCCACCCTCACCCACACACCCCACGTCTCCCCCCACCCTCACCCACACACCCCACGTCTCCCCCCACCCTCACCCACGTCTCCCCCCACCCTCACCCACACACCCCACGTCTCCCCCCACCCTCACACCCCACGTCTTCCCCCCCCCCTCACCCACACACCCCACGTCTCCCCCCCCTCACCCACACACCCCACGTCTCCCCCCCCCCCACACCCACACACCCCACGTCCCCCCCCCTCACCCACACACCCCACGTCCCCCCCCTCACCCACACACCCCACGTCTCCCCCCCTCACCCACACACCCCACGTCTCCCCCCCTCACCCACACACCCCACGTCTCCCCCCCTCACCCACACACCCCACGTCTCCCCCCCTCACCCACACACCCCACGTCTCCCCCCCTCACCCACACACCCCACGTCTCCCCCCCTCACCCACACACCCCACGTCTCCCCCCCTCACCCACACACCCCACGTCTCCCCCCCTCACCCACACACCCCACGTCTCCCCCCCTCACCCACACACCCGTCTCTCTCCCCCCCCCTCACCCACGTCTCTCTCCCCCCCCCACCCACACCCCACGTCTCTCCCCCCCCCCACATCCCACGTCTCTCCCCCCCCCCACCCACACACCCCACGTCTCTCCCCCCCCCACACGTCTCTCTCCCCCCCCCACCCATACACCCCACGTCTCTCCCCCCCCACCCCACGTCTCTCCCCCCCCACACGTCTCTCCCCCCCCACCCCACTCTCCCCCCCCACACGTCTCTCCCCCCCCCACACGTCTCTCCCCCCCCCACACGTCTCTCTCCCCCCCCCCACCCACACACCCCACGTCTCTCTCCCCCCCCACCCACACACCCCACGTCTCTCTCCCCCCCTACCCACACACCCCACGTCTCTCCCCCACCCACACACCCCACGTCTCTCTCCCCCACACACCCCACGTCTCTCTCCCCCACACACCCCACGTCTCTCTCCCCCACACACCCCACGTCTCTCCCCCACCCACACACCCCACGTCTCTCTCCCCCACACACCCCACGTCTCTCTTCCCCCCCCCACCCACACGTCTCTCTCCCCCACACACCCCACGTCTCTCTTCCCCCCCCCACCCACACGTCTCTCTCCCCCCCCCACCCACACATCTCTCTCCCCCTCCCCCACCCACACACACACCCCACGTCTCTCTCCCCCCCCACTCACACACCCCACGTCTCTCTCCCCCCCCCCCCACCCACACACCCCACGTCTCTCTCCCCCCCCCACCCACACAACCCATGTCTATCCCTCCCCCCCCCACCCACGCACCCCACGTCTCTCTCCCCCCCCACCCACACGTCTCTCTCCCCCCCCACCCACACGTCTCTCTCCCCCCCCACCCACACGTCTCTCTCCTCCCCCCTCACCCACACACCCCACGTCTCTCTTTCCCCCCCCCCTCACCCACACACCCCACGTCTCTCTTCCCCCCCCCCTCACCCACACACCCCACGGCTCTCTTTCTCCCCCCCCCCCCCCTCACCCACACGTCTCTCTCCCCCCCCCCCACCCACACACCCCACGTATCTCTTCCCCCCCCCCTCCCACCCACACATCCCACCTCCCCCTCCCCCTCCACACCCTCTCCCCATGCCCGTGCCAGACCCATGTCACACTAGAAAAAAAATCCACATAAACCTTCAAATTGGCATATTAAAATATCAAGTGAAGGTCCCCTCCCACAATCCCCATGGGATGGAACACCAATCCATGTGGTCCGGGTAACGACATCCCTGTGATTGCACTTACACAACGCACTGGCTTTCAGCATTTGTTCAGCAAGTTGTGTGTAGCAATTTATAAATATACTCCTATCCTACACTAGTATGGTCAACGCAGCGATTTGCATATTAATTCCCATTCATAAAAGCTCAAGGATTCTCAAATAACGCTCAGTGTGAACACACAGTTGCTGTATCCACCTGTGCACAGATTACCGATTGGTTGTAAAATAACTGCGCAAAGAGAAGACAAAACGTCTCTCTTGCTCACATCTGGCCAGAACCTGTGCTCGCCCCGTCCGCCGATCTCGCTCAGCGTACTCTACCTTGTGACGGTGTTTGAAGATGTGTTGCCAAGCTGGTACATAGTGTCTCTGAGTGCTCTCAGTCACCGCCGGCTGCAGCCTCTCAAACTTCGGACTGCAGCTGTGCAACTTTAAGCGGCTTTATTTCCTGCTGCTGCAGCTGATTGGAGCTGGTTGCAGATGCCAGCCACTGGGAGACTACCCACAGACAATGCACACCCAGCTCGGCTCAGATGCTGCACTTCACACAGCAGCAAACAGCCACAACTAACGCATTAGTCAGGGAAATAATCGCTCAAAACAAACGAGCCGATTTCCTAAAATTACCAACTTGTGGTCATAGTATGAAAAAGTTTCTCATCACATATCCCAACAATAAATTCAGAGAATGGTTTTGGACCACTCTTCTCATTCTTCTATTCAACCCTCGCCACGGGGACTGAAGGAAGTGTGCGAATCCCTCCAGAGAGCTGCTTACACAAGGAATAAGCCCACTTTATGGAGGTAATTGAATAAACAAACTTGACGTTATATAGCACCTTGCAAGTCCTCAGTCACAAAGCACTTCACGGGCAATGAATTACTTTTGAAGTGCAGTCACTGTTTTGTAAGCAAACAAGGCACTCAATGTATGCACCTGAACAGGCAGAAGGGGCCTCGGTTTAACAACTCATCCAAGAGGTGACACCTCCGACAGTGCAGCACTCCCTCACTACTGCCCCTCCGACAGTGCAGCATTCCCTCAGTACTGCCCCTCCGACAGTGCAGCACTCCCTCACTACTGCTCCTCCGACAGTGCAGCATTCCCTCAGTACTGCCCCTCCGACAGTGCAGCACTCCCTCAGTATTGCCCCTCCGACAGTGCAGTGCAGAGCTCCCTCAGTCATCACGGCTACTGGATGTCCCAAAGCGCTTTGCAGCCAATGAAGTACATTTGGAGTTAGTCACTGTTGCAATGTAGGAAACGCGGCAGCCAATTTGCACACAGCAAGCTCCCACAAACAGCAAAGTGATAATGACCAAATAATCTACGGTTTTTTGTTATGTTGATTGAGGGATAAATATTGGTCAGGACACCAGGTATAACTCCCCTGCTCTTCTTCAAAATAGTGCCATGGGATCTTTTACGTCCACCTGAGAGCAAATGGGGCCTCAGTTTAATGTCTCATCTCCGACAGTGCAGCACACTCTTTCTCAGCACTGCACTGGGAGTGTCAGCCTAGAGTTATGTGCTCAATCTCCAGAGTGGGACTTGAACCCATGACCTCCTGACTCCGAGGCGATGGTGCAAACAGAAAGGACAGAGGGATAGGTGAGATTAAGAGCAGCCATAAAGGGGAAGGCTGGTCAGAACAAATGACCCTTTCCCATTTCAAAATCCCCTCTACTCTGGTTGGTAGCCAGTCTGCAGAACCCACGCTGAGGGACAGTAAGAGAGCGTGTGGGGAAAGTGCAAGGCCGCAAACTAAAATGAACATTGTGGCATTGCCCAAAACACTGAGCACCCAAACTCAGCCATTGCTGCAAGTGCAGAGGTTGGGGCGTGGTGGCCCCAGAGCCAGGATTGAAGTCAAGAAAAACAGAATGAAGAACTAGATTGCAGGAGAGAGAGGGGGCAAGATTCACCTTCTGTAGATAGTTTGACCCCGGGGGAGGGGGGGCGGGGTCAGTTGGTATGAGTGCTTCATTCTGTCTCCATCAACAACAACTGCGATACATCACCTTAACATAGAAACATAGAAAATAGGTGCAGGAGTAGGCCATTCAGCCTTTCGAGACTGCATCACTATTCAATAAGATCATGGCTGATCATTCCCTCAGTACCCCTTTCCTCTCCATACCCCTTGATCCCTTTGGCCGTAAGGGCTATATCTAATTCCCTCTTGAATATATCCAACGAACTGGCATCAACAACTCTCTGCAGTAGAGAATTCTACAGGTTAACAACTCTGAGTGAAGAAATTTCTCCTCATCTCGGTGCTAAATGGCTTGTCCCTTATCCTTAGACAGTGTCCCCTGGTTCTGGACTTCCCCAACATCAGGAACATTCTTCCTGCATCTAACCTGTCCAGTCCCGTCAGAATGTTATATGTTTCTATGAGGTCCCCTCTCATTCTTCTAAACTCCAGTGAATACAGGCCCAGCCGATACAGTCTCTCCTCATATGTCAGTCCTGCCATCCCGGGAATCAGTATGGTGAACCTTCGCTGCACTCCCTCAATAGCAAGAACGTCCTTCCTCAGATTAGGAGACCAAAACTGAACACGATATTCCAGATGAGGCTTCACCAAGGCCCTGTGCAACTGCAGTAAGACCTCCCTGCTCCTATACTCAAATCCCCTAGCTATGAAGGCCAACAAGCCATTTGCCTTCTTCACCACCTGCTGTACCTGCATGCCAACTTTCAATGACTGATGTAACATGACACCCAGGTCTCGTTGCATCTCCCCTTTTCCTAATCTGTCACCATTCAGATAATATTCTGCCTTTGTGTTTTTGCCCCCAAAGTGGATAACCTCACATTTAGCCACATTATACTGCATCTGCCATGCATTTGCCCATTCACCTAACCTGTCCAAGTCACCCTGCAGTCTCTTAGCATCCTCCTCACAGCTCACACCGCCACCCAGCTTAGTGTCATCTGCAAACTTGGAGATATTACACTCAATTCCTTCATCTAAATCATTAATGTATATTGTAAATAGCTGGGGTCCCAGCACTGAGCCCTGCGGCACCCCACTAGCCACTGCCTGCCATTCTGAAAAGGACCCGTTTATCCCGACTCTCTGCTTCCTGTCTGCCAACCAGTTCTCTATCCACGTCAATACATTACCCCCAATACCATGTGCTTTAATTTTGCACATCAATCTCTTGTCAAAAGCCTTTTGAAAGTCCAAATACACCACATCCATTGGTTCTCCCTTGTCCACTCTACTAGTTACATTCTCAAAAAAATTCCATAACATTTGTCAAGCATGATTTCCCTTTCATAAATCCATGCTGACTTGGACCGATCCTGTCACTGCTTTCCCAATGCGCTGCTATTTCATTTTTAATAATTGATTCCAACATTTTCCCCACCAGATGTCAGGCTAACCGGTCTATAATTCCCCGTTTCTCTCTCCCTCCTTTCTTAAAAAGTAGTGCAACATTAGCTACCCTCCAGTCCAAAAGGAACTGATCCAGAGTCGATAGACTGTTGGAAAATGATAACCAATGCATCCACTATTTCTAGGGCCACTTCCTTAAGTACTCTGGGATGCAGAATATCAGGCCCTGGGGATTTATTGGCCTTCAATTCCATCAATTTCCCTAACACAATTTCCTGATTAATAAGGATTTCCTTTAGTTCCTCCTTCTCGCTAGACCCTTGGTCCCCTAGTATTTCTGGAAGGTTATTTGTATCTTCCTTAGTGAAGACAGAACCAAAAGTATTTGTTCAATTGGTCTGCCATTTCTTTGGTCCCCATTATAAATTCATCTGATTCTGAATGCAAGGGACCTATGTGTGTCTTCACTAATCTTTTTCTCTTCACATATCTATCGAAGCTTTTGCAGTCAGTTTTTATGTTCCCAGCAAGCTTCCTCTCGTACTCTATTTTCCCCCTCCTCTCATACTCTTTTCCCCCCTCCTAATCAAATCCTTTGTCTTCCTTCGCTGAATTCTAAATTTCTCCCAGTCCTTAGGTTTGCTGCTTTTTCTGGCCAATTTATATGCCTCATCCTTAATTTCCCTTGTTAGCCACGGTTGAGCCACCTCCCTGTTTTATTTTTACTCCAGACAGAGATGTACAATTGTTGAAGTTCATCCATGCGATCTTTAAATGTTTGTCATTGCCTATCCACCGTCAACCCTTTAAGTACCATTTGCCAGTCTATTCTAGCCAATTCACATTTCATACCATCGAAGTTACCTTTCCTTAAGTTCAGGATCCTAGTCTCTGAATTAACTGGGTCACTCTCCATCTTAATAAAGAATTCTGCCATATTATGGTCACTCTTCCCCAAGGATGGTATGTTGCCTCCCTGGTGCAAGGGTCAATGATGTCTCGGAGCGACTACAGGACCTTTTGGAGGGGGAGGGTGAACAGCCAGTTGTCGTGGTGCATTATAGGTACCAACGTTACAGGTAAAAAATGGGATGAGGTCCTACAAGCTGAATTTAGGGAGCTAGGAGTTAAATTAAAAAGTAGGACCTCAAAGGTAGTAATCTCAGGATTGCTACCAGTGTCACGTGCTAGTCAGCTCTCAGTCATTTAAAGCACAAATGTGAAGGCACAGAATGACCCAAGAGTCCTTCAATGGGTTATCATTTGCACCATTTATCGAGTTGTACAGATTGTGACTAATTTCCTAACACGACTCAGTCCCACGATTTCCTGGGTCAATGCTTCAAGACTGGTAACTATTATTAGCAAGCTGCCACAGCCCGGGTCTATTATTTCTCCCTGGGTGACTCATGTTACAGACACGCTGTTTGCCCAGTGCCCGCTCAGTGAGGAAGCGAGGCAGCGAAAATCTCTGCTTCCGCCGGGCTGTCTTTTGGAATAATTTCATCGATTTCGATTCTCATCAGGTTTTCAGGCTGTAATGTCTGTAAGCTTGAAATGCTTGTAGCTCCACACTGTGGATGTGGACGTATTGTGTAGTGCAATTGCAGAGTTAATCATTAACAGAACCAAGCAATTCCGAGACTTCCGAGAGAGCTGCCTGCCATGTTAGGAAGCTGTGTGTGCTGTGCTCTGTGAAGATATCACATTTGGCGACTGAGATGGGATTTTTCGGATGATTTAAAGCTTAATTTTTGTTGAAGGATTCAGCCAACCGACAGAGAGACTTTGGAAGTTTCTATCTTTGAAAAAAGCTACAAAAATCCGAGGTAAAATACAGCACATGGTGTGAACAGCTAGAGATTAAAATGGCTGGTATATTGGGATATTTGGGTGAATATAGACACGACCAGGAACGTTTTAAAGCGTATGTGGATTGGCTAGAAATGTATTTCATTGCAAATAACATAATCGAAGTTCCAGGCAATGCAGTCCAGAACCGTGCTCTGTTGAAATGTAAGAAAGCGATCTTATCGGAGGCAGGTCCAACATTAATACAAACCCTTGTAAATTTGCTTATGCCTGACAAGCCAAAGGACACAGCGCTGAAAGAGATTTTAACGAAGCTGGAGCAGCACTATAACCACAAACCATTAGAAATTGCTGAAAGCTATCGTTTCTGGATTCGGAATCAAAAGGCTGATGGAAGTATCTGATTACATCGTAGCATTAAAAAAGCTATTGATGCACTGTAATTTTGGAAACTTTCAAAACCAAGCATTACGGGATCGTTTTGTTTGTGGGGTGAAAAATGATGCGATCAGAAGGAAGTTATTGACGACGGATGACTTAACTTTTGAGATTGCTTGTCAGACAGCGAGGTCGATGGGCATGGCCGAACAATATTCCCGAGAATTAAATAATGATTACGGTCGTCAGTCAACCGAGGTTCAAAGTAAAAGACGGGCATGGCTGAAAGTCTCAGAAACTGGAAATTCTAACAGAGCGTCGAAGTCGTGCTATAGGTGCCTGGGACAACACATTGCTCAAAGTTGTCCATACGTGAAGGCAGAGTGTTTCTTCTGCAGAAAGACTGGGCATCTTGCGAAGGCATGCCGACTGAAGGGTAAACCAGTTTTCAAAGCTATGAGTCCAGCGTTCAAAGCTATGAGTAGAAATCCAAAGAGACTACATAGCATGGAAGAACAACAACAGGACGAGGAGATGTTAGAGTTACGCGTCATCTGGAGCACGAGGTTAACGGACAGCGATTTGGAAAGCATCAAAATCCACATAGATGTTGCGGGATTCAAGATACCAATGGAAATTGACACGGGTGCATCCGTGAGTGTAGTACCGGAGTCACTGTACCTCGACAAATTGCGTGATTTTCAACTGGAGAAATCTAAGATAGAGCTGCAAGGCTACTCGGGAGAGAAAATTCCTGTAGTAGGCTGTATCACCGTACCGGTGAAATATAAAGATCAATTTCAGAACTTGCCTCTAATAGTAGTGAAAGGGGACAAGTCTGCCTTATTAGGAAGAAATTGGTTGAGTTCACTGAAGCTGGATTGGAGTAAGATTTTCTGTGTGGAAGCGAGATTTTCATCAACGGATGAGGTAATCAAGAAGTATCTGAAGGTGTTCTGTGAAACGGGCAGTCCGATCCAAGGCTTCAAGGTGAGCGTCAGGGTACAGAAGGACGCTAGATCGGTTTACTACAAGCCACGTTCCGTACCATATGCACTCAAGGAGATAGTTGAGCAAGAACTCAAAAGACTAGAGACTGAGAACATTATTTGTAAGATAGATCGATGTAATTGGGCTACACCCATTGTTGTTGTACCTAAGTCTGATGGTGAGGTAAGATTGTATGGTGATTATAAAGTAACAGTAAACCAGGTTCTAGAGGTTAATGTCCCAAATACATTGCTGAATATAGATTTATTCACAACACTGACAGGTGGTCAGATCTTCTCAAAACTGGATCTTGCGAATGCCTACTTACAGCTTGAACGAGATGAGGAGTCCAAGTCATGTTTGACTATAAATACTCATCTAGGCCTATATCAATTTAATAGGCTACCGTTTGGAGTGTCTTCCACCCCTGCCATATTCCAAGAGGTGATGAACCAGATTTTGCAAGGTATTGAAGAGGTAGTATGTTATTTGGATGACATACTAATTTCAGCACCAAATAGGCAAATTCATAATAACATATTGAATGAAGTCCTCAAACGGCTAGAGAAGCACAGAGTACGAGTGTCTGCTCGTAAGTGTGAGTTATTTAAAAACTCAGTGGAGTACTTAGGGTACAGAGTAGACAAAGATGATTTACATCCAACCATGGAAAAATTGGATGCAATTAGAAATGCACCCACTCCCAGGAATGTCACTGAACTTCGTTCATTCTTGGGTCTTTTGAACTATTATGGGAAGTTCCTACCAAATTTGGCTACAGTATTACATCCACTGAATGAACTTTTGAAAAAACAGGTCCATTGGAAGTGGTCAAAAGAATGCAAAACAGCATTCAAGGACTGTAAAAGCATATTGGTAGAGAGCACGTTAGTTCACTATGACATATCTAAGGAAATTAAGCTAGCATGTGATGCCTCTCCGTATGGAGTTGGGGCAGTAATCTCTCATGTATTAAGTAGTGGGGAGGAGAGACCAATTGCTTTTGCTTCATGCACTCTCAGTGCCAGTGAGAGTAATTATGCGCAAATTGAAAGGGAAGCTTTGGCATTAATTTTTGGGGTCAAGAAGTTTCACAAATACTTGTATGGTCATAAGTTTACCATCGTTACGGACCATAAGCCCCTAACAGCAATCCTCCATCCAAAGTCCCCAGTTCCAACATTAGCTGCAGCCCGAATGCAGAGATGGGCTTTGATTTTGTCAGCATATACATATGATATTGAATACAGACGATCAGCTGATCACAGTAATGCTGATGCAATATCTAGATTGCCTTCCCCATCACAAGTTACACCCGATAGGGAAGAAGTGTTTTATTTTTCATACATTGATGAACTGCCAGTCACAGCTGAAGAGATTGGTAGAGCAACCAAACGTGACCCAGTGATGTCAAAGGTGTATGAGTATATTGCAAATGGATGGCCAAACCAGGTAACAGACAAAGATACACATCCATTCTTCATTCGTAGGAATGAATTATCAGTCGATAAAGATTGTATCATGTGGGGTGCAAGAGTGGTTATACCAAATAAAATTCAGGTGTAAATTATTAAGAGACCTTCATGACCAGCACCTGGGAATGTGCTTGACCAAGAGTTTTGCACGCAGTTATTTATGGTGGCCAGGTCTTGATAAAGATATAGAGTACATCGTAAGTCAGTGTACGACATGTCAGTCGGTAAGCAAGCAACCACCACCAGTACCATTACAGCCATGGAAATGGCCTCCCAGGGTGTGGCAAAGGCTACATATTGATTTTGCTGAGTTAGAAGGACAACAATTGTTCATTGTGATTGATAGCCATTCAAAGTGGGTGTTTCCAATGTGGAAAATAACAAGTAAAACATTGGACATTTTGCAAAAATTATTTTCTTCATTTGGCCTCTCTGAAGAGATTGTTTCGGATAATGGACCACAATTTCGTTCAGAAGAATTTGCACAATTCACAAGCCAAAATGGTGTGAAACACACCAAGGTTCCAACATACCATCCTGCTTCGAATGCTGCAGCAGAGCGCACTGTACAAATTGTAAAACATGCCCTCATAAAACAAATGTTAGATCCAAATACAAGGAAATGACAGTTGTCATTGGATCACAAATTGGCTAATTTTTTGATTACATATCAAAATACTCCTCATACAATTACTGGTAGAACACCAGCAGATGATAGCCATGAACCAGATTCTCGTTGTGAAAGCCAAATTTGGCACCGTCCGTAGAAGAGACACAATTAAGACAAAGAGAATCATGATAGAGGTAGAGTAAAAGAGAGAAGTGTGAAATTAAACCAGAAGGAGAGAGAGTGAAGAACCATCACCATAAATGGTTAAAGTGGTTACCAGGAAGAGTGGTGAAGATATGTAGTCCTCGCACATATTTGGTAAAGATGTTTGATAATGGACACGTTAGGTTTGTTCATATTTTACCTACAGACATTGAAGGAGTTGAAGGTGGGAATGATTCAATTATTTCTGACTCATCAGATAGTTTTAATATACCAGTAGCAAATCCTAAATCCAATGTACTGGAAACAAATCCAGGAGAGAATCAGAATGAAAGTCTGAGTCCGAGTCAGGAAAACAAAGAGCCTGAAGTTAGAGTGAGTTCAAATGAAAATTAAGGAAATTCAGCGGAGGAAAATGTTCCTCAGGATGAGCTTCAAATGAGTGTGAAATCGACACCAGGTTTGGGAGGTTCTGTTCGAGAGCGAAGGTATCCACTTCGAAACAGAAAACAAGTGGTAAAGTTAAATTTGTAAATATGGAAAAAAATAAGTCTATATCCTGTGTTATGTATAAACATGAAAGTTATGTATGATGGCTTCTTCATTAAGGAGGGAGAAGTGTAATGTCTGTAAGCTTGTAATGTTTGTAGCTCCACACTGTGGATGTGGACGTATTGTGTACTGCAAGTGCAGAGTTAATCATTAAACAGAACCAGGCAATTCCGGAGATTTCCGAGAGAGCTGCCTGCCATGTTAGGAAGCTGTGTGTGCTGTGCTCTGTGAATATATCACACAGGCCAATCAATGAGAAACAAGACAGGAAAAGCTGCTCCATGATTCGGGCCTGCTCAATGTCCACATGGCAAGCTGCACAGACAAGCTGCTCAAGGTGGCAGGCCAAATCTTCGGAGCGGGAGGGGGAGGAGACAGACGGGGGGGGGCGAGAGGGAGGGGACGAGAGGGCGAGAGGGAGGGGACGAGAGGGAGGGGGGAGGGAGAGGGAGGAGGAAGGGGAAGGATGAAGGGCAATGGAGAGGGGAGGGAGGGAGGGAGGGGGAGGAGCGGGGCTTGAGGGGGAGGGAACAAGAGGGAGGGAGGGGGCGGAGCAGGGCTTGAGGGGGAGGGAATGAGAGGGAGGGAGGAGGCAGAGGAGGGGGGGGAGGGGGAGAGAGATAGGAGCGAAGGGGGGGGGAGAGAGAGAGAGAGAGAGAGAGAGAGAGAGGGGAGGGAGGGGGGGGAAGGGGGGAAGGAGGGGAAGGGAGATGATGGGGAGGGGACGGGAGGGGGGAGGTAAAGGGGCGATGCTGCACATAATCTAGGTTTTATTAAAAGGTGCCTGTTGAAATGTATTTTTAAAGTTGCATTACACTGTTTTTTTTGTACTCTTTTTGCCATAAAACAACATGGAGTCCAGGCCCTGCTAGAAACTTCTGCAACAGACAGTCTATTTGCATAAACATGCTAACCCTGACTGAAATGGCTGTTAGCTGATTAATAGCCATCAGACAACATTAAGACAGTCCTGCTGAGATGAGTACCACATATTGTGCTCTCCTGAATTACCAGCCATCTCGGCCTTTTGGCTAAGATCAAGTGTACTGTTCTTATCAGTTTAATATCCCCTATGGGGACATGATATTGAATTGATTTTTGGACAGGGAGCTGGATCAGGGGCATGCCCCGTCCACTCCATGCACCGACCTGGTATTGCAATATTTCCAGGAACGGTGCAACTTCGCCTCTCTGCCTTTTGGCCTAAGATCAAACACATTGGTGCAAAGTGATCTTTGGCGTTAGAGTTGATCTGGAACGAAATTGGATTTAAAAAAAAAAATTTTTTTTTTTTAAAAACCAGTCATTATCTCTTGTACAGAACTCATCCATTAATGCAAGAAGCCAAGTACCTAATCAACCACTATGGAAATCATGGGCCCAAATAACTTGCCAGGAAACTGGACAATCCTAAAAACAATGCAAAGCCGGTAATAGCACATTATCACACCCTAATCGAGTTATTGCTGTCTGGTCCACCAAAATCACTTACAAAGGAGACATTTGAGAAAAATGTAAAGACAAGGATGTGGTAATCATTAATTCTTTATCTGTTTTCGCTGACTGCAAAGGCAGAACCAAAACTTGTTTTTTACTATATAAATACTTTGTGAAACTGTACTGTTAAGTCCTGACTCTAATGTACTGACTTACACAAGACACATGCTGAAGTCAAGGTCACTCAGGACCTGCACCGTTAATTCCAGCTCTCCAGTGCTGCACTTGCCTGAGACCTCCCTTTATATACCTCAGTGGGACAGGTATGGAATGTCTCCTGCAAGTGCACCCCTGGTGGTAAGGTATGCTTATTGTTACAGGTCATATCCAGTTACAGTCATGTATAGCATGGTAAGATAGTTATATACAGTAATGAGAGATACATGACATCACCCTCCCCCAAGGGCGTATTGCCTCTATAGATTCAATCTCTCAGGTGGTCTGCGCTCTCGCGTGGAGCGTCTTAGTTGTGGTTCAGTTGTTTGCCTTGGTGCCTGTGTTTCGTTCAGTGTGATTGCTGGTATCTCACCTGGGCTGTCTGTCCACCAGGTGTGGTGTGAGTTCCACGTTGTAAACATAGAAACATAGAAAATAGGTGCAGGAGTAGGCCATTCGGCCCTTCTAGCCTGCACCGCCATTCAATGAGTTCATGGCTGAACATTCAACTTCAGTACCCCATTCCTGCTTTCTCGCCATACCCCTTGATCCCCCTAGTAGTAAGGACCTCATCTAACTCCTTTTTGAATATATTTAGTGAATTGGCCTCAACAACTTTCTGTGGTAGAGAATTCCACAGGTTCACCACTCTCTGGGTGAAGAAGTTCCTCCGCATCTCGGTCCTAAATGGCTTACCCCTTATCCTTAGACTGTGACCTCTGGTTCTGGACTTCCCCAACATTGGGAACATTCTTCCTGCATCTAACCTGTCTAACCCCGTCAGAATTTTAAATGTTTCTATGAGGTCCCCTCTCATTCTTCTGAACTCCAGTGAATACAAGCCCAGTTGATCCAGTCTTTCTTGATAGGTCAGTCCCGCCATCCCGGGAATCAGTCTGGTGAACCTTCGCTGCACTCCCTCAATAGCAAGAATGTCCTTCCTCAGGTTAGGAGACCAAAACTGTACACAATACTCCAGGTGTGGCCTCACCAATGCCCTGTACAACTGTAGCAACACCTCCCTGCCCCTGTACTCAAATCCCCTTGCTATGAAGGCCAACATGCCATTTGCTTTCTTAACCGCCTGCTGCACCTGCATGCCAACCTTCAATGACTGATGTACCATGACACCCAGGTCTCTTTGCACCTCCCCTTTTCCTAATCTGTCACCATTCAGATAATAGTCTGTCTCTCTGTTTTTACCACCAAAGTGGATAACCTCACATTTATCCACATTATACTTCATCTGCCATGCATTTGCCCACTCACCTAACCTATCCAAGTCGCTCTGCAGCCTCACAGCATCCTCCTCGCAGCTCACACTGCCACCCAACTTAGTGTCATCCGCAAATTTGGAGATACTACATTTAATCCCCTCATCTAAATCATTAATGTACAATGTAAACAGCTGGGGCCCCAGCACAGAACCTTGCGGTACCCCACTAGTCACTGCCTGCCATTCTGAAAAGTACCCATTTACTCCTACTCTTTGCTTCCTGTCTGACAACCAGTTCTCAATCCATGTCAGTACACTACCCCCAATCCCATGTGCTCTAACTTTGCATATCAATCTCTTGTGTGGGACCTTGTCGAACGCCTTCTGAAAGTCCAAATATACCACATCAACTGGTTCTCCCTTATCCACTCTACTGGAAACATCCTCAAAAAATTCCAGAAGATTTGTCAAGCATGATTTCCCTTTCACAAATCCATGCTGACTTGGACCTATCATGTCACCTCTTTCCAAATGCACTGCTATGACATCCTTAATAATTGATTCCATCATTTTACCCACTACCGATGTCAGGCTGACCGGTCTATAATTCCCTGCTTTCTCTCTCCCTCCTTTTTTAAAAAGTGGGGTTACATTGGCTACCCTCCACTCCATAGGAACTGATCCAGAGTCAATGGAATGTTGGAAAATGACTGTCAACGCATCCACTATTTCCAAGGCCACCTCCTTAAGTACTCTGGGATGCAGTCCATCAGGCCCTGGGGATTTATCGGCCTTCAATCCCATCAATTTCCCCAACACAATTTCCCGGCTAATAAGGATTTCCCTCAGTTCCTCCTCCTTACTAGACCCCCCGACCCCTTTTATAACCGGAAGGTTGTTCGTGTCCTCCTTCGTGAATACCGAACCAAAGTACTTGTTCAATTGGTCCGCCATTTCTTTGTTCCTCGTTATGACTTCCCCCGATTCTGACTGCAGGGGACCTACGTTTGTCTTTACTAACCTTTTTCTCTTTACATATCTATAGAAACTTTTGCAATCCGTCTTAATGTTCCCTGCAAGCTTCTTCTCATACTCCATTTTTCCTGCCCTAATCAAACCCTTTGTCCTCCTCTGCTGAGTTCTAAATTTCTCCCAGTCCCCAGGTTCGCTGCTATTTCTGGCCAATTTGTATGCCACTTCCTTGGCTTTAATACTATCCCTGATTTCCCTTGATAGCCACGGTTGAGCCACCTTCCCTTTTTTATTTTTATGCCAGACAGGAATGTACAATTGTTGTAGTTCATCCATGCGGTCTCTAAATGTCTGCCATTGCCTATCCACAGTCAACCCCTTAAGTATCATTCTCCAATCCATCCCAGCCAATTCACGCCTTATACCTTCAAAGTTAGCCTTCTTTAAGTTCTGGACCATGGTCTCTGAATTAACTGTTTCATTCTCCATCCCAATGCAGAATTCCACCATATTATGGTCACTCTTCCCCAAGAGGCCTCGCACAACGAGATTGCTAATTAATCCTCTCTCATTACATAACACCCAGTCTAAGATGGCCTCCCCCCTAGTTGGTTCCTCGACATATTGGTCTAAAAAACCATCCCTTATGCACTCCAGAAAATCCTCCTCCACCGTATTGCTTCCAGTTTGGTTAGCCCAATCTATGTGCATATTAAAGTCACCTATTATAACTGCTGCACCTTGATTGCACGCACCCCTAATTTCCTGTTTGATGCCCTCCCCAACATCACTACTACTGTTTGGAGGTCTGTACACAACTCCCACTAACGTTTTTTGCCCTTTGGTGTTCTGCAGCTCTACCCATATAGATTCCACATCATCCAAGCTAATGTCCTTCCTAACTATTGCCTTAATCTCCTCCTTAACCAGCAATGCTACCCCACCTCCTTTTCCTTTTATTCTATCCTTCCTGAATGTTGAATACCCCTGGATGTTGAGTTCCCAGCCCTGATCATCCTGGAGCCACGTCTCCGTAATCCCAATCACATCATATTTGTTAACATCTATTTGCACAGTTAATTCATCCACCTTATTGCGGATACTCCTTGCATTAAGACACAAAGCCTTTAGGCTTGTTTTTTTAACACCCTCTGTCCTTTTAGAATTTTGCTGTACAATGGCCCTTTTTGTTCTTTGCCTTGGGTTTCTCTGCCCTCCAATTTTCCTCATCTCCTTTCTGTCTTTTGCTTTTGCCTCCTTTTTGTTTCCCTCTGTCTCCCTGCATTGGTTCCCATCCCCCTGCCATATTAGTTTAACTCCTCCCCAACAGCACTAGCAAACACTCCCCCGAGGACATTGGTTCCGATTCTGCCGAGGTGCAGACCGTCCGGATTGTACTGGTCCCACCTCCCCCAGAACCGGTTCCAATGCCCCAGGAATTTGAATCCCTCCCTGCTGCACCATTGCTCAAGCCACGTATTCATCTGAGCTATCCTGCGATTCCTACTCTGACTAGCACGTGGCACTGGTAGCAATCCCGAGATTACTACTTTTGAGGTCCTACTTTTTAATTTAGCTCCTAGCTCCTTAAATTCATTTCGTAGGAACTCATCCCTTTTTTTACCTATGTCATTTGTACCAACGTGCACCACGACAACTGGCTGTTCTCCCTCCCTTTTTAGAATGTCCTGCACCCGCTCAGAGACATCCTTGACCCTTGCACCAGGGAGGCAACATACCATCCTGGAGTCTCGGTTGCGGCCGCAGAAACGCCTATCTATTCCCCTTACAATTGAATCCCCTATCACTATCGCTCGCCCACTCTTTTTCCTGCCCTCCTGTGCAACAGAGCCAGCCACGGTGCCATGAACTTGGCTGCTGCTGCCCGCTCCTGATGAGTCATCCCCCTCAACAGCACTCAAAGCAGTGTATCTGTTTTGCAGTGGGATGACCACAGGGGACCCCTGCACTACCTTCCTTGCACTACTCTTCCTGCTGGTCTTCCATTCCCTCGCTGGCAGTGGACCCTTCTCCTGCGGTAAGACCAACTCGCTACACGTGATACTCACGTCATTCTCAGCATCGTGGATGCTCCAGAGTGAATCCACCTTCAGCTCCAACTCCACAACGCGGACCGTCAGTAGCCGGAGGTGGACACACTTCCCGCACATGTAGTCGTCAGGGACACTGGTGTTGTCCCCGTGTTCCCACATGGTACAGGAGGAGCATATCACGTGACCGAGCTGTCCTGCCATGACTTAACCCTTAGATACACTTAAATTGCCGACAACAATGTTAAAAGTTACTGACTAATAAAGAAAAAGAAAAACTACTCACCAATCAGCAGCCAATCACTTACCACGTTGGCTGTGACGTCACCTTTTGATTTCTTTCTACTTCTTTTTTGACTTCTCTCAGCTGGAGCTGCACAAGTACGCCTCTCTCGACTCCCGCCTCTCTCGACGCTCCCCGGACTGCTGAGCCTTTTATAGGCCGCTGCCTCTCTCGACTCCCGCCTCTCTCGACGCTCCCCGGACTGCTGAGCCTTTTATAGGCCGCTGCCTCTCTCGACGCTCCCCGGACTGCTGAGCCTTTTATAGGCCGCTGCCTCTCTCGACGCTCCCCGGACTGCTGAGCCTTTTATAGGCCGCTGCCTCTCTCGACTCCCGCCTCTCGCGACGCTCCCCGGACTGCTGAGCCTTTTATAGGCCGCTGCCTCTCTCGACGCTCCCCGGACTGCTGAGCCTTTTATAGGCCGCTGCCTCTCTCGACTCCCGCGTCTCTCGACGCTCCCCGGACTGCTGAGCCTTTTATAGGCCGCTGCCTCTCTCGACTCCCGCGTCTCTCGACGCTCCCCGGACTGCTGAGCCTTTTATAGGCCGCTGTCTCTCTCGACTCCCGCGTCTCTCGACGCTCCCCGGACTGCTGAGTCTTTTATAGGCCGCTGCCTCTCTCGACTCCCGCCTCTGCCTCTGGTTCTTCAGTGTTATCAGTGAATCTACTTTTTACTTGGTCTACATGTCTCCGGCAGGTTTGGCCATTGTCCATTTGTACAACCAGTAGTCTGTTTCCCTCTTTGTCTGTTACTGTCCCTGCAAGCCATTTGGGACCCCGGCCATACTTTAGCACAAACACTTTGTCCCCTATCTCATTCCACCTCCTCCTCGAATTTTGGTCATGGTACTCAGTTAGCTTTTGACACTTAGCCTCAACAATTTCATGCATGTCTGGGAGGATTAACGAGAGCCTGATCTTTAAGGTTCATTTCATCAATAGTTGCACAGTGGGAACCCCAGTCAACGAATGCGGACGAGATCGGTATGCCAGCAGCAGTCGCGACAGGCGGCTCTGCAGCGTGGGACCTTCTGAGCATGCCTTGTTTAATGATCTGCACTGCTCGCTCCGCCTGGCCATTGGAGACCGGCTTGAAAGGTGCTGTCTTAATGTGATTTACACCGTGGTCAACTATAAAATCGTGAAAATCTGCGCTGGTGAAACACGGACCATTATCACTGACCAATATGTCAGGAATGCCATGTGTTGCAAACATGATTCTAAGGCTCTCCACAGTGGTGGAGGTGGTGCTCGAGTTTAAAATGGTGTGCTCGATCCATTTTGAAAATACATCGACGACTATGAGGAACATTTTGCCCATGAATGGGCCCGCATAGTCTACATGCACCTGCGACCACGGTTTGGTGGGCCAGGGCCAGGAGCTTAGGGGGGCTTCCCTGGGGGCATTACTGAGTTGGGCACAAATGGTGCACCGACGGACGCAGAGCTCCAAGTCCGCGTCAATGCCAGGCCACCAGACATGAGATCTGGCTATGGCCTTCATACGGACGATCCCCGGGTGCTCGCGATGGAGCTCCTGGACAAACGCCTCCCTGCCTCGTAAGGGCATAACTATTTGGCTGCCCCACATCAGGCAGTCTGCCTGTAGTGAGAGTTCATGCATGTGCCTATGGAAGGGTTTGACCTCCTCGGGGCAGGCATCGCGAGCCTCTGCCCAGTCACCGGTTAAAACGCATCTTTTAACTAGAGATAACGTGGGGTCGCTGATCATCCAGGCTCTGATTTGGCGAGCCGTCATGGGCGAACCTGTGGATTCAAAGGCATTGATTGCCATGACCATCTCACAGTCCTGTTCTGTGGTCGCCAGGGGTAGCCTGCTAAGCGCGTCGGCACAGTTGTCTGTGCCTGGTCTGTGCCTTATCATGTAGTCATAAGTGCCCACCTATGAATGCGCGCCGAGGCGTTGGCGTTGATTGCCTTGAAATCTGATAGTAGGGACGTGAGGGGTTTGTGGTCGGTTTCTAATGCAAACTTGGCCCAGAAAAGGTATTGGTGCATTTTTTTTGACACCATGCACACACGCGAGCGCCTCTTCTCAACCATACTATACCCGCGCTCCGCCCGCGAAAGTGACCTGGAGGCATAAGCAACAGGCTGTAATTTACCCACATGATTTATGTGCTGTAAAATGCACCCGACCCCGTACGCTGACGCATCAAACATAAGGACTAACTTTTTACCTGGGTCAAAAAAGGCTAAAACACTCTCAGAAACATAGAAACATAGAAACATAGAAAATAGGTGCAGGAGCAGGCCATTCAGCTCTTCTAGCCTGCACCGCCATTCAATGAGTTCATGGCTGAACATGAAACTTCAGTACCCACTTCCTGCTTTCTCGCCATACCCCTTGATCCCCCGAGTAGTAAGGACTTCATCTAACTCCCTTTTGAATATATTTAGTGAATTGGCCTCAACTACTTTCTGTGGTAGAGAATTCCACAGGTTCACCACTCTCTGGGTGAAGAAGTTTCTCCTCATCTCGGTCCTAAATGGCTTACCCCTTATCCTTAGACTGTGACCCCTGGTTCTGGACTTCCCCAACATTGGGAACATTCTTCCTGCATCCAACCTGTCCAAACCCGTCAGAATTTTAAACGTTTCTATGAGGTCCCCTCTCACTCTTCTGAACTCCAGTGAATACAAGCCCAGTTGATCCAGTCTTTCTTGATAGGTCAGTCCGACCATCCCGGGAATCAGTCTGGTGAATCTTCGCTGCACTCCCTCAATAGCAAGAACGTCCTTCCTCAAGTTAGGAGACCAAAACTGTACACAATACTCCAGGTGTGGCCTCACCAAGGCCCTATACAACTGTAGCAACACCTCCCTGCCCCTGTACTCAAATCCCCTCGCTATGAAGGCCAACATGCCATTTGCTTTCTTAACCGCCTGCTGTACCTGCATGCCAACCTTCAATGACTGATGTACCATGACACCCAGGTCTCGCTGCACCTACCCCCTTCCTAATCTGTCACCATTCAGATAATAGTCTGTCTCTCTGTTTTTACCACCAAAGTGGATAACCTCACATTTATCCACATTATACTTCATCTGCCACCCATTTGCCCACTCACCTAACCTATCCAAGTCACTCTGCAGCCTCATAGCATCCTCCTCGCAGCTCACACTGCCACCCAACTTAGTGTCATCCGCAAATTTGGAGATACTACATTTAATCCCCTCGTCTAAATCATTAATGTACAATGTAAACAGCTGGGGCCCCAGCACAGAACCTTGCGATACCCCACTAGTCACTGCCTGCCATTCTGAAAAGTCCCCATTTACTCCTACTCTTTGCTTCCTGTCTGACAACCAGTTCTCAATTCACGTCAGCACACTACCCCCAATCCCATGTGCTTTAGCTTTGCACATTAATCTCCTGTGTGGGACCTTGTCGAAAGCCTTCTGAAAGTCCAAATATACCACATCAACTGGTTCTCCTTTGTCCACTTTACTGGAAACATCCTCAAAAAATTCCAGAAGATTTGTCAAGCATGATCTCCCTTTCACAAATCCATGCTGACTTGGACCTATCATGTCACCATTTTCCAAATGCGCTGCTATGACATCCTTAATAATTGATTCCATCATTTTACCCACTACTGAGGTCAGGCTGACCGGTCTATAATTCCCTGCTTTCTCTCTCCCTCCTTTTTTAAAAAGTGGGGTTACATTGGCTACCCTCCACTCCATAGGAACTGATCCAGAGTCAATGGAATGTTGGAAAATGACTGTCAATGCATCCGCTATTTCCAAGGCCACCTCCTTAAGTACTCTGGGATGCAGTCCATCAGGCCCTGGGGATTTATCGGCCTTCAATCCCATCAATTTCCCCAACACAATTTCCCGACTAATAAAGATTTCCCTCAGTTCCTCCTCCTTACTAGACCCTCTGACCCCTTTTATATCCGGAAGGTTGTTTGTGTCCTCCTTAGTGAATACTGAACCAAAGTACTTGTTCAATTGGTCTGCCATTTCTTTGTTCCCCATTATGACTTCCCCTGATTCTGACTGCAGGGGACCTACGTTTGTCTTTACTAACCTTTTTCTCTTTACATACCTATAGAAACTTTTGCAATCCGCCTTAATGTTCCCTGCAAGCTTCTTCTCGTACTCCATTTTCCCTGCCCTAATCAAACCCTTTGTCCTCCTCTGCTGAGTTCTAAATTTCTCCCAGTCCCCAGGTTCGCTGCTATTTCTGGCCAATTTGTATGCCACTTCCTTGGCTTTAATACTATCCCTGATTTCCCTAGATAGCCACGGTTGAGCCACCTTCCCTTTTTTATTTTTACGCCAGACAGGAATGTACAATTGTTGTAATTCATCCATGCGGTCTCTAAATGTCTGCCATTGCCCATCCACAGTCAACCCCTTAAGTATCATTCGCCAATCTATCTTAGCCAATTCACGCCTCATACCTTCAAAGTTACCCTTCTTTAAGTTCTGGATCATGGTCTCTGAATTAACTGTTTCATTCTCCATATAAGGTTGTGTGCCTTATTGAAGGCGCGTTCTTGGGCGTCCCCCCAAAACCAATCACACCCCTTTCTGAGTAGCACATGGAGAGGCTCCAGCAGCGTGCTCAAGTTCTGCATAAAGTTCCCAACGTAATTGAGTAGCCCGAGAAAGGCGCGCAGTTCCGAGACATTCCGGGGCCTGGGTGCCAGGCGAATCGCTTCGGTTTTGGATTCGGTTGGGCGGATTTCATCAGCGGCAATCCTTCTGCCCAAAATTTCAACCTCAGTCGCGCGAAACAAACACTTGGATTTCTTAGCTCTTAGGCCTACCCGATCCAATCGACTTAGTACCTCAAGATTGCGGAGATGAGAGTCGGTGTCCCTGCCAGTGATGAGTATATCATCTTGAAACACAACTGTCCCCGGGATGGACTTGAGCAGACTCTCCTCTCCATGGAATATAGCAGCTGCCGATCTGATGCCGAATGGGCATCGATTGTACACAAAAAGGCCTCAATGTGTGTTGATGGTGATGAGTAGCTTAGACTCTTGTCAGTTCTTGTCAGTAAACGCAGATGTGAGGTCAAGTTTCGAGAAAAGTTTTCCTCCAGCCAACGTGGCAAATAGGTCCTCCGCTCTGGGCAGCGGGTATTGGTCCTGTAGGGAGACTCTGTTTACGGTAGACTTGCAATCCTTGCAGATTTGCACGGATCCATCAGGCTTCATGACGGGGACGATGGGGCTTGCCCAGTCGCTGAATTCCACGGGAGAAATTATGTCTTCCCGCAGAAGCCGGTCCAGTTCGTTTTCAATCTTTTCCCTCATCACATAAGGCACAGCTCTAGCCTTGTGATGTTCAAAACGGCTTAGAACTGTTGAGCAGGAGTTCCGTTCCTCTGACGACATGGCGTGAACATCATCACATTTCCAATTAAGTTCTGCTAACCAGCTTCT
This sequence comes from Pristiophorus japonicus, assembly GCF_044704955.1. Classification (NCBI taxonomy): domain Eukaryota; kingdom Metazoa; phylum Chordata; class Chondrichthyes; family Pristiophoridae; genus Pristiophorus; species Pristiophorus japonicus. The sequence goes on from NC_091982.1 coordinate 251,242,487, forward strand.
CCCCAACAGGTTTGGGAGATCCCCAGGGACAATCCACAGGAAAAGTCGGTGCACCATCCCTTTGTGTGTGACTGAGAGCATGGCGCTGCCAAGGACTGGGACGATTTCTTTAGTATAGGTCCTTAGTTTGGTGTCGATCTTTGTGAGTTTTGGTCTGTTGCTTTTGTGCGGCCACAGCTGTTCAAATTGTTGAACGTTCATGAGGGATTGACTGGCCCCCCTGTCCAGTTCCATGTTGATGGGTATCCTGTTGAGTAGAACCCTATCATAATTGGAGGCGTCTTGGTGTAAGAACAGTGGACATTGATCCTGTTGACCCGCTGTACCTCGGCGTCCCGTGCACTGTTCCAACCGTCTTCTGATCCGCTTTTCGACCCTTCCGATTCGTATACCAGCCGAGTTGCTGTTTTTCTGCACATGCGAGCCAGATGCCCTGTGTCGTTGCAGTTTCTGCAAACGGCATGCTGAAATTGACACACCCTGGTTGAGTGCCTTCCCCCACATCTCCAACACAGACCGTTTCCATTGTTTCCGAAGGATGAGCTGCGTCTGGCTGATCTCCCTTGAGCTTCTCTCAATCTGTTGTTGATTGCTCGCATTGTGGGTTGATGAGGTGTGATCGGCCGTTCATGTGGCCCTTGATTTTGATGGCTTCTGGCACCACCGTCGGCTGTTGAAGGCCTGCTCTCCTGCCTTTGTCTGTGTGTGGGGGTAGCGGTTTGTTTCACAATGTGAACACCTTGTTCCGATGCCTCGTTGGTTGTCGTACCCGAAGTATAGATCAGCCTCATTTCTTCTTCGCCTGCCAAGAACATCTGTGCGACCAGTGCTGCTGCCTCTGGAGTCAAGTTCTTAGTCTCTATAAGCTTTTGAAATATGCCTGCGTGGCCTATTCCTTCAATAAAAAAGTCTCTCAGTACTTCTCTCCTTAGTTCATTGGGGAACTCACATGAACTAGCCAGCCGCCGAAGTTCCGCCACGAAGTCGGGTATGCTTTGACCCACACAGCGTCTGTAGTTGTAGAACCTGTGTCTGGCCATGTGTAGGCTGCTCACTGGCTTCAGGTGGTCTCTCACCAGTGTGCTTAACTCCTCAAACGACTTGCTTGCTGGTTTCTTGGGTGCCAGCAGGTCTTTCATTAAAGCGTGTTTTTGAGCCACAGCTGGTCAAGAGATGGGCTCTTCTCTTGTCTGCCTTATCGTTGCCCAGCCAGTCTTTGGTTACAAAGCTTTGCTGGAGCCTTTCTTTAAAGTCATCCCAATTGTCTCCAGCAATGTATTTCTCATCTGAGCTGTTGGTAGCCATTCTGTGGATTCTGTGATCCCGTAACTCGTCGCCACTGTCAAGTCCTGACTCTAATGTACTGACTTACACGAGACACATGCTGAAGTCAAGGTCACTCAGGACCTGCACCTTTAATTCACAGCTCTCCAGTGCTGCACTTGCCTGAGACCTCCCTTTATATACCTCAGTGGGACAGGTATGGAGTGTCTCCTGCAAGTGCATCCCTGGTGGTAAGGTATGCTTATTGTTCCAGGTCATATCCAGTTACAGTCATGTATAGCATGGTAAGATAGTTATATACAGTAATGTGAGATACATGACATGTACCATATTGGGAGTCGTCGCTTAGCCTTTGACTGTGACTCTTCCTTGCTGCAAGTAAAAATTAAAGGAACATCTCCCGGAGCTGATTGTGTTAGAGTCATGTATTGAGAGTCAAGATTTCGACACACTCCACAATTACAAATGCTTTCTGCATTTTATACCGGTATTACAAACAAACTACACTTATCACCATTGTAAGCAGGGCCAATACTGCTCACTCAGGAACGGGAGCACAGTGCTCATGTTACTGGATGAGTAATCCTGAGGCTTGGACTAATGATCCAGAGGCACGAGTTCAAATTCCACCACGGCAGCTGGGGAATTTAAATTCAATTAATTAAATCTGGAAGTTCAAAGCTAGTGTCAGTAATGGTAGCCATGAAACTACCGGATTGTCGTAAAAACCTAACTGGTTCTCCAATGTCCTTCAGGGAAGGAAATCTGCCGTCCTTACCCGGTCTGGCCTATATGTAAACTTCAGTCCCACACCCACGTAGTTCACTCCTAACTGCCCCCTGAAGTGGACACTCTGTCCTAACAAGAAACACCTGCTAGAACGGACTGCAGAGGTTCAAGCGGACGGCTCACAACACCTTCTCAAGGCCAATAAATGCTGGCCGTGCCAGTGACACCCACATCCACATGAAATGAATAAATTTAAAAAGCTCACCCCTGCCAAGAGATGCAGTTATTGGTACGGTGAATCCCATACTGAACGATTGGCTACCGAATATCAAACATGAGCCTGACCTGTGTCCAGAACTAGGTGTCACAGACTCAGGATGAGGGGTAGGCCATTTAAGACAGGGATGAGGAGGAATTTTCAGGCCCTCGAGCCTGCTTTGCCATTCAATAAGACCATGGCTGATCATCAACCTCAACACTTTCCCGCCCGATCTCCATATCCCTCGACTCCCCTGGACCCCAAAAGTCTGCTATCTCTGCCTTAAACACATTCAATGACCCAGCCTCCACAGCTCTCTGGCGTAGAGAATTACAAAGATTCAGAAGAAATTCCTCCTCATCTCCGTCTTAAATGGGCGACTCCTTATTCTGAAACTATGCCCCCTAGTTCTAGATTTCCCCACGAGGGGAAACATCCTCTCTGCATCTACCCTGTCAAGCCCCCTCATTATCTTATATGTTTCAATAAGATCACCTCTCATTCTTATAAACTACAATGGGTATAGGCCCAACCTGTCTTAAAGACAATCCCTTCATCCCTGGAATCAACCTCGTGAACCTTCTCTGAACTGCCTCCTATGCAAGTATATCCTTCCTTAAATACGGAGACCAAAACTGTACACAGTACTCTAGGTGTGGCCTCACCAATACCCTGTACAGTTGCAGCAGGACTTCTCTGCTTTTATACTCCATCCCATTTGCAATAAAAGCGGAAAGGCAGATAGGCAGAGCAACCTGCCCCTTTCCACAGGAGTAAATCATTTAGTTAAACAGGCCCCGAAACAGGCCTTTATTTCCACAGCCACAGAGTGATGCTATAACCCGTAGCACAAGTACCATAACTGCGTAGGTTCCAACAAAGATATGCCAGTACAATTACAGACTTACGACACAGATGCCTCAGCTTCCAATTGGTACGTAGTCCGAACATTCAGGAACAACTTTAAAGTCTTCTACAATACTGTGAAAAACTAAACAATAAACTACAGGAACCGTTTTTGTCCCCTCCCATGGCAGCTGACGCAGACACCCTGAAGCAGGGCACATAGATTGATACCTAGTTTAAAGACCGAGTTACCAGACCTGGCTCAGACAGCTGGGGCTTTTTACTCTAGAAAAGCGTAGACTTTGAGGAGCTTTGATTGAGGTCTTGCTACAGAAATGCAAGTTCTTCTTTGTCTTCAAAATAATGAAGTTGAGTAGATTGGGCCTATACTCTCTGGAGTTGAGAAGAATGAGAGGTGATCTCATTGAACCGTGTAAAATTCTTAGCATCTATTCTGTCAAGCCCTCTAAGAGGTTGTTTCCCCCTGGCTGGGAGTCTAGAACCAGGGGGCACAGTCTCAGGATAAGGGGTCGGCCATTTAGGACTGAGATGAGGAGGAATTTCTTCACTCAGAGGGTTGTGAATCTTTTGAATTCTCTGCCTCAGAGGGCTGTGGAAGCTCAGGTCATTGAGTATATACAGGACTGAGACCGATAGATTTTTGGATATTAAGGGAATCAAAGAATTATTGGGATCGGGCGGTAAAGTGGAGTTGAAGTCAAAGATCAGCCATGATCTCACTGAATGGCAGAGCAGGCTCGAGGGGCCGAATGGTCTACTCCTGCTCCTAATTCTTATGTTCTTATGAAAGGATTAGATTTAGCCCATGTGGAAAGGATTTTTGAATTGGACAGGTTAGGGACAACCAGGGAACGAGTGTGAATTACATAAATATAGAACAAGGTTAGATGTCAGGCAGTGCTGATCACAGGAGTTGTGGATCTATTAAACAAGTTGTCGTCTGGAGCAGTTGAGTGTGGACTTGCTGCAAACATTCAAAACTGAGCTGGACCACCTTCCGAGTGGCCAACACCACACTGTGGAGAAGACAGATGGGTACAGAGGGTGATGGATCTCCCAGTTACCATAGTCTTTTGGAACCTAGTTGATCACCTTTTCCACGAACTACTTAATCGTTGTGCTGATGGTACATCCATGATGATGTTAGATGGGGAACTTTCGGGCACTGCCCCAGCCCCAGGATTGGCGACATAGGTCCAAGTGAGGACACGGTCTTGCTTGGTGGGGAACTTGGAAGTAATGGTGTTCGCATGACATTGCTGCCATTGTCCTCCTCGGTCTCAGGAAAGGAAGTAACCTTGGTGAGTTGCTGCAGTGTCTTGTGAACATCGTACAGACTCCAGCACAGTGAGTCAGCGGGAGGGTGGAAATTAAGGTTAGTGGCAGAGGCATCAGTCAAGCAACTGATTTGTCCTGGATAGTGTCGACTTTCTGGAGAGCCGGTGCAGCTGCACCCATTGAGATGCCGAGGTCTCTGCGCTCCTCTAATTCTGCCCTCTTGAGCATCCCTGCTTATAAATCGCTCAACCATTGGTGACCGTGCCTTCTGTTGCTTGGGCCCCAAGCTCTGGAACTCCCTGCCTAAACTTCTCCGCCTCTTCAAGACGTTCCTTTAAACCTGCCTATTTTGACCAAGCTTTTGGTCACCTGCGCTAATTTCTACTTATGTGGCTCGGTGTCAAATCTTTTGTCTTATAATACTCCTGTGAAGCACCTTGGGATATTTCACTATGTTAAAGGCGCTATATAAATATAAGTTGTCGTTGTTGAGTGGCGAATGTTCCATCGCACTCCTGACTTGAGCCTTGTCGATGGTGGAGAGGCTTTGAACAGTCAGAGGTGAGCCACAGTGCCCAGCCTCTGCCCTGCTTGTGTAGTCAGTGTTGATACAGCCCGTCCAGTTACCATTCTGGTCTGTGTCGGTTCACAGAGCAAGCAATCTGGACATCATCATCATAGGCAGTCCCTCGAAGCGAGGATGACTTGCTTCCACGCCAAAAAGGGATGAGTTCACAGGTATTTCAATGAAGGACCTAATATTCCAGGTCCCGAACTACATGTTGAAGGGTGGAAGATGCCTGTGCATGGATTTTAATGTATGGTGGCCGTTGCACATCAGCCACCATAGGGGCTTGACAGAGCTAGGTCTTGGTCCAGTGGCAAGGATTACCCCAAACGACTGGAGACCAGCTCTGCTGCACAGACTGAGTGCGCACATATATCACAGTGTGGGCTAGCCTGTGCTGCCCCTGGGCCCTCGCTCCTTCTGGGCCCCAGATTTACACCTCTCCTGGGCCCCGGTCACTTCCATCTACAAACTCTTGCCGCTCCTTCGCTCCTCCTGCTGTGCCTGCCCACACTGCAATCAGCGACTTGACATCGCAGCCGTCGCCCTCCTGCAGTGGTATGCCACCACACGCTGCTCTCTCCGATGGTCCCAGCCTGCTGATGGTCTTGCAGGCCGGGACCACGCCGATTTCCGGGCTGGGACTGTGCCGCTGCACGCTGCTCCCTCTAATTGCCCCGGCCTGCTGATGATCTGGACAAAGGGATGCACGGTGACTGTAGGTATATTCTCGCTGCGTTATGCTAAAATTCACCAATCCCCAACTCATCCTTTCCCTGGATCACAAAACTGTACAACACCTCACCTCCCTCATTCTTTGCTTCTTCCCACAATTTTCAGGTTTATAAAACTCAAGCTTCGCATCAGCTAAACAAACACTACATGGTATGGACCCCATGGGACATCGAAACCAAATGGCAACAGTCTAAAGGGGGTGCAGGAACAGAACAACCTGGGGGTGTGTGGACACAAATCTTTGAAGGTGGCAGGACAGGCTAAGGCTGTTAAAAAGGCACATTGGATCCTTGGTTTTATAAACAGAGGCAGAGTACAAAAGCAAGGAAGTTATGTGAAACCTTTATAACACTCAGCTGGAGTATTGTGCCCAATTGTGGGCCCCGCACTTTAGGAAGGATGTCAAGGCCTTGGAGAGGGTGCAGACAGGATTTACTGGAGTGGTTCCAGAGATGAGGGACTTCAGTTATGTGGAGAGACTGGAGAAGCTGGGATTGTTCTCCTTAGAGCAGAGCAGTTAAGGGGAGATTGGATAGAGGTGTTCAAAATCATGAATAGTTTTGATTGAGTAAATAAGGAGAAACTGTTTCCAGTGGCAGGGGGGTAAGTAACCAGAGGACATTGATTTTCAGTAACTGGCAAAAGAACTAGAGGCAACAGGAGGAAACCTATTTTTATATACGCAGCGAGTTGTGGTGATCAGGGCGGTGGAAGCAGATTCAATAATAACTTTCAAAGGGGATTTGGAAAAATTTGGGGAAGAGCAGGGGAGTGGGACTAATTGGACAAGGTTTTCTAAGAGCCGGCACAGGTACGATGGGCCGTGCAGCCTCCTTCTGTGCTGTATCGTTCTATGATTCAATGATATTCTTTACAAGGCTGCATCCAAGACAATCAAAAGACATGGAACTTCAGCACCAGGTGTTATGCTCATAATAAATGGTCAGACCGAGTACTGTGTGTAATGAGCAAATGTGACCTTAGCTCCTTTATTGTAGTTCCAGAGTGCAGGTACCTCGTGGGTGGCCTGCTTATATGCTGGGATCCCTTGGGACTCCAACAGCTAGGCCCTCTGGTGGACAGGTTGATGCAGGTTACAAAGTTACAAGGGGTGAAACACATAACACCAGGAGTGGTTAGAAAATGGCACCATGATAGCAATGGTTGCCAAGAAATATACCTGTTTCTTTCTGGCTGGTGGAGGAGACTGTTGAGGTTAAAAAAAAAAATGGATACAGAGAATGTCACAATAAACTGTAATTCCAAGTGTGATGCATGCAAACTAGTGGTAGAATGCCAAAGCTGGCAACCTTCAATCATTTGTAGACCAGAAGGAATGGAGGGCATTTTACGACACTATCGAGATGGATCGTGGCTCTACCCCACTGCACAATACCACTGATCACCGCTTTACAGACACCGCACCGATTCTGCAGTCCAGAGCACGACGATGAGCTGCTCGATAAACCATCGAGTATCACCCAGACCGCTGGCAGAGTGACGAGTAGGCTGGTGTGCGATAATCTTCTCACCGATGATATTCTGTAAAGTGATCAGGACGCCAAAGGACGGCAAGGCAGAGGTTCCCAAATGTGGCTATGGCGCTGTCACAGGTCCACTTCACACACTCCCCACCGGGACAGAGGCAACTGGACCTGAACTCGCAAATCCAGTGGCGCTGTAACCGGCTACAGGGCAAGAAATACACCTGGCGGGAGATGTGGCCTGCTGCCTATTACTGCCCGCTATGACAGGCAGTGCCCGAACAGATTGCTGCCCACTATAACAGACAGTGCACGAACAGATTGCTGCCCATGACAGACAGTGCCCGAACAGATTGCTGCCCCCTATGACAGGCAGTGCCCGAACAGATTGCTGCCCACTATGACAGGCTGTGCCCGAACAGATTGCTGCCCACTATGACAGGCAGTGCCCGAACAGATTGCTGCCCACTATGACAGGCAGTGCCCGAACAGATTGCTGCCCACTATGACAGGCTGTGCCCAAACAGATTGCTGCCCGCTATGACAGACAGTGCCCGAACAGAGACTGCATGCGGTTCCCTGTGGAGTGAAGTGCGATTGAGGCGGGTTTTGTGACACACCGGTTGTGGGAGATATACAACGAGAATGAAAATGGGCACTCCACCTTGGTTGGCCAGACTGAGCCCTGTGACACCGAGGGCTCAGTAATCTACTGCCCTAGTTTGTCTACTTCACAATCAACATTCCCCAGGTTCTGATGTTAAGCAGCGTCTTGTCTTGGCACCCAATCTAGTTGACGTGGTGAGGAATTTGAGAGAAAGTTCACATCAATTTCCAAAACAGGGGTTGACTTGATGCACAGAGTGAAGGGAGGGGTAGTCAGCGGGCTGCTCGATGCCGATTCTCAAACACCACAGAGACAGGGCTCCCACCCGTCGCTTCATTATCCTGCACTGCGAGCGGCCACAGGCTCAAACTCACCAGAGCCACAAGCACTTGTGCACCGATGCCCACAGATAACGTAAACGTATTCGTGCCCCACACACCATCAATTTGTGGAGCACTTGTCGATATAGAACTATGCTGGCGTGCAGCACACAGGGGTGGCAGGGTGGAGGGCAGCGCACGGAGTCCCCAACACCAGCTGTGCCCGGGCCCCACCCGTCCTCAGGGGAGGAAGTGAGAACCGTCACCCCACGGTATGTGCTGCTGCCACATCCAGGAAAGGAGACTGGCAGACAATACCTTAAAGTGTCGTCACGCTCTCAAAACTTCAAAAGAACACACACCCTGCAGTCATACTGCCTCGCGGATTACTGTAACAGTAAACTTGTGACTTCCAGTCCATTGTAGAAGCCTGCATCTGAAGAGGATATCCCTTGATTCACCGTCCACCCCCACAACAGTCACTTGTGATTAATTTCACACAAATCATGCAAATTAATGATGCACCTCACAGCGCCGCAGGTTGCAAAACTGTGCAGTTTCACCAGAGCTCGGCGACGGAGAATTTCCCCACTGAGTCACCGACTGAGATAGTTACTCAGCATTTACTTGCAAGGTGGTCTCAGACTTCAGGAGAAAGAAACACTGCATCATCTCCCGATGCTCCCCTCCCGTTCCTCGCCTCGGATTTACAGGTCGTCTCCCCACCCACCTTCCCCAGGAGAGCTTGTCGACTCGTGGCTCAGACATGGTGTAAGGAGGTGCCGCACAGCCTCTGCTATTGCAACCTACTGGTCATTCTCGGTCACTCTAGACAGTGGTATCGTCAGACAAGTGGACGGGGCAGGAGGCCAACCCCAATCTGCTCACCACCAAACGTGCAGTGTGCCGCAGGCAGCAGGAACGCTGACCGAGACCAGCGGCCTCAGTGCCAACCAGGGTTTCAATCCTGCGGGGAGGTATGGGTCAGTTAACCACAAGCTGCTCACTACCCCCGGCCAACAACACTCTTCCACACACTCCGACTGTGTCGAATTCTGACTGCAGATCTAACACTTCCGGCAACAAACACTTCACAAGCAAAACAAGAATTCATCTGATTAATGAGCAACATCCATTACATTGTGCACGGATTTACTTCTAGCACCACATTTTAACTCTCACATTTTACGTGGATCTTTTAATTCTTTTCTCTAAATGTTTTGTCCGGTTAGGCCAGATTCCGTCTCATTCCTATCCAGGCCAACACTCCCAGTGCAGAACTGAGGGAGCGTCGCACTGTCGGAGGGGCAGTACTGAGGGAGCGCCGCACTGTCGGAGGGGCAGTACTGAGGGAGTGCTGCACTGTCTGAGGTGTCATCTTTCAGATGAGATATTAAACTGAGGTCACGCTGCCCTCTCAGATCGATGTAAAAGATCCCACGGCACTATTTGAAGAGAAGCAGGGGAATTCCCCCCCCCCCCCCTATCCTGGCCAATATTTATCCCTCAACCAATTTCACCAAAACTGATTATCAAGTCATCATGACGATGGTGTTTGTGGGAGCTTGTTGTGTGCAAATTGGCTGCTGCATTTCCTACATTACAACAGTGACTACACTCCAAAAGTACTTCAATGAGTGGGATGTCCTGAGGTCATGAAAGGCGCTACATAAATGCAAGTCTTTCTTTTTTGTTTAATTCCTATTTCCTACTCATTCTTTCTGAGGAACTCAAAACTGTGGAACTCCTTACCTCCCTCAGTCTTCCTGCAACCTAGAGGCTTTTACAATTTAAGCTTGGCCCAATCGTGATTTCCGGATGGACTTCTGTTTTCAATCTTAATGATTGCCTGCACTATTGACCTAGGGCCTTTATTTACCTGCCTTCTTCAGTGAACTCAATGAAAAAACCTGTTTGTCTCAGATAAATATTGTGCACCAAGCACAATCTTAAATCATCCTAAATGTGCAAACAATTTTGGAGCCATGTCTGCCCGCAGCGTGATGAATAGAGTTGTGATTGGCCAGAATCAGCCTCTCAAGAAGTCTCCCACTTGCGGGAGATGCTGCATTAAATTATTGAGCGCGACACACGACCAGTGTGACTCAAGTTATTCTGCGGCACTGGTGGTGCAGGGTCTGAATGTTGCTCATTGTAAATTCCTTTGGCAGATCATTTTCCAGAATGCCATGCAGTAGTTCCAGGGACAGGGAGTAGTATGGATAGTGCTCATACTGTAACATGATCAGCCCAGCCCTGCCCTCAGCAGCAATTTACACTAGAGATGTTTTGAGCCCGGCAATACGACCCCGTACAAATCTCAAGCAGCAGCGTTCCATGGCAGAGTAAAAAGCATCTCAATAATCTGAAGCCACACGCTGCCCCCTCGGTGTTCCGGAGGTGGAGACAACAACTCCTGGTCACGCAGTAAGAGAAAAAGGAACTGTTTGCAGCCTCAGCAATAAACGTATTCTTATTTGTCTTAATGCGAGGAAATCTCCAGGCAAGGCTGCATTCACAAGGGTGAATGATATAGTGCAGGATTCACACTCGCATTTTCTGATTCAGTGGTGAAGAACACAAGAATTAGGAGCCGGAGTAGGCCATTTGGCCCCTTGAGGCTGCTCCCATCATGGCTGATCTTCTAACTCAACTTCACTTTCCCACTTGATCCCCATAACCTTCGATTCCCCTAGAGTCATGAATTTAATGACCTCAGTCTTGAATATACTCAGTCAGCATCCACAGCCCTCTGGGCAGAGAATTCCAAAGATTCACCACCCTGAGTGAAGAAATTTCTCCTCATCTCAGCCCTAAATGGCCGACCCCTTATCCTGAGTCTGTGCCCCCTGGTTCTAGACTCCCCAGCCAGAGGAAACATCCTCCCTGCATCTACCCTGTCAATCACCCTCAGAATCTTATATGTCTCAATGAGATTACCTCTCATTCTTCTAAACTTCAGGGTATAGGCCCAATCTGCGCAATCACTCCTCAAAGGACAACCCTCTCATCCCAGGGATCAATCGAATGAACCTTCGTTGCACTGCCTCTCAGGCATATATACTTCCTTAGATAAGGAGACCAAAACTCATAAGAATTTACGATACTTTCTCATAGGGCAAACCATGAAAACGAATGATAAACGATGCTAAATCCAGTTTAATGAGCAGCTCAAGCAACACCAAGTGCAAACTGCTTTCCCCACTCCAAGTTCCTGCCCTCCTGAAGGTGATTTTGTGATCCCTGGTTCCATGGGTGTGGCATGCATTCTAGTGTCTCAGCGAAGAATCTTACCGTGTGACCCTAGATAGCATCAGCAGGCTATTAAACCTGGGACGGCATTACATCCAAGTCCGATGCTGTCCTTGCACCCAACTTGTATAAATGTACTATCCAGGGGACCATCAGGTCTGCCACCAAGCTTATGGTCTACATCATCATCATAAGCATCCCTGGAATCAAGGAAGACTTGCTTCCACTCCTGAAGTGAGTTCTTTTGTGGCTGAAAAATCCAATACGAGAGCCACAGAGTCTGTCACAGGTGGGACAGACATTTGTTGAGGGAAGGAGTGGGTGGGACTGGTCTGCCGCACGCTCATTCCGCTACCTAGAAACATAGAAAATAGGTGCAGGAGTAGGCCATTCGGCCCTTCGAGCCTGCATCACCATTCAACAAGATCATGGCTGATCATTCTCTCAGTACCCCTTTCCTGCTTTCTCTCCATACCCCTTGATCCCTTTAGCCGTAAGGGCCATATCTAACTCACTCTTGAATATATCCAATGAACTGGCATCAACAACTCTCTGCGGGAGGGAATTCCACAGGTTAACAACTCGCTGAGTGAAGAAGTTTCTCCTCATCTCAGTTCTAAATGGCCTACCCCTTATCCTAAGATTGTGTCGCCTGGTCCTGGACTTCCCCAACATCGGGAACATTCTTCCTGCATCTAACCTGTCCAGTCCCGTCAAAATTTTATATGTTTCTATGAGATCCCCTCTCATCCTTCTAAACTCCAGTGAATACAGGCCCAGTCGATCCAGTCTCTCCTCATGTGTCAGTCCCGCCATCCTGGGAATCAGTCTGGTGAACCTTCGCTGCACTCCCTCAATAGCAAGACCGTCCTTCCTCAGATTAAGAGACCAAAACTGAACACAATATTCCAGGTGTGGTCTCACCAAGGTCCTGTACAACTGCAGTAAGACCTCCCTGCTCCTATACTCAAATCCCCTCGCTATGAAGGCCAACATACCATTTGCTTTCTTCACTGCCTGCTGTACATGCATGCCAACTTTCAATGACTGATGAACCATGACACCCAGATCTCGTTGCACCTCCCCATTTCCTAATCTGCCACCATTCAGATAATATTCTGCCTTTGTGTTTTTGCCCCCAAAGTGGATAACCTCACATATATCCACATTATACTGCATCTGCCATGCATTTGCCCACTCACCTAACCCGTCCAAGTCACCCTGCAGCCTTTTAGCGTCCTCCTCACAGCTCACACCGCCACCCAGTTTAGTGTTATCTGCAAACTTGGAGATATTACACTCAATTCCTTCATCTAAATCATTACTGTATATGGTAAAGAGCTGGGGTCCCAGCACTGAGCCCTGAGGCACTCCACTAGCCACTGCCTGCCATTCATCCCGACTCTCTGTTTCCTGTCTGCCAATCAGTTCTCTATCCACGTCAGTACATTACCCCAATTCCATGTGCTTTCATTGTGCACATCAATCTCTTGTGTGGGACCTTGTCAAAAGCCTTTTGAAAGTCCAAATACATCACATTCACTGGTTCTCCTGTGTCCATTCTACTAGTTAAATCCTCAAAAAATTCCAGAAGATTTGTCAAGCATGACTTCCCTTTCATAAATCCATGCTGACTTGGACCGATCCTGTCACTGCTTTCCAAATGCGCTGTTATTTCACCTTTAATAATTGATTCCAACATTTTCCCCACTACTGATGTCAGGCTAACCGGTCGATAATTATCCGTTTTCTCTCTCCCTCCTTTTTTAAACAGTGGTGTTACATTAGCTACCCTCCAGTCCATAAGAACTGATCAAGAGTCGATATACTGTTGGAAAATGATCACCAATGCATCCACTATTTCTATGGCCACTTCCTTAAGTACTATGGGATGCAGACTATCAGGCCCCGGGGATTTATCGGCCTTCAATTCCATCAATTTCCCTAACATAATTTCCCGCTTTATAAGGATATCCTTCAGTTCCTCCTTCTCATGAGACCCTCGGTCCCCTAGTATTTCCGGGAGGTTATTTGTGTCTTCCTTCGTGAAAACAGAACCAAAGTATTTGTTTAACTGGTCTGCCATTTCTTTGTTCCCCATTATAAATTCACCTGAATCTGACTGCAAGGCACCTACGTTTGTTTTCACTAATCTTTTTCTCTTCACATATCTATAGAAGCTTTTTCAGTCAGTTTTTATATTCCCAGCAAGCTTCCTCTCATACTCTATTTTCCCCCTCCTAATTAAACCCTTTGTCCTCCTCTGTTGTATGACAAAATTCTCCCAGTCCTCAGGTTTGCTGCTTTTTCTGGCCAATTTATATGCCTCTTCCTTGGATTTAACACTATCCCTAATTTCCCTTGTTAGCCACGGATGAGCCACCTTCCCAGTTTTATTTTTACTCCAGACAGGGATGTACAATTGTTGAAGTTCATCCATGTGATCTTTAAAAGTTTGCCATTGCCTATCCACCGCCAACCCTTTAAGTATCACTCGCCAGTCTATTCTAGCCAATTCACGTCTCATACCATCGAAGTTACCTTTCCTTAAGTTCAGGACCCTAGTCTCTGAATTAACTGTGCCACTCTCCATCTTAATAAAGAATTCTACCATATTATAATCACTCTTCCCCAAGGAGCCTCGCACAACAAGATTGTTAATTAGTCCTTTCTCATTACACATCACCCAGTCTAGGATGGCCAGCCCTCTAGTTGGTTCCTCAACATATTGGTCTAGAAAACCATCCCTAATACACTCCAGGAAATCCTCCTCCACCACATTGCTACCAGTTTGGTTAGCCCAGGCAATATGTAGATTAAAGTCGTCCATGATGACTGCGGTACCTTGATTGCACGCATCCCTAATTTCTTGTTTGATGCTGTCCCCATCCTCACTACTACTGTTTGGTGGTCTGTACACAACTCCCACTAGCGCTTTCTGCCCTTTGGTATTCCGTAGCTCCACCCATACAGATTCCACATCATCCAAGCTAATGTCCTTCCTTACTATTGCATTAATTTCCTCTTTAACCAGCAACGCCACCCCACCTCCTTTTCCTTTTGTCTATGCTTCCTAAATGTTGAATACCCCTGGATGTTGAGTTCCCAGCCTTGGTCACCCTGGAGCCATGTCTCCGTGATGCCAATTACATCATATCCATTAACTGCTATCTGCGCAGTTAATTCGTCCATCTTATTCCAAATACTCCTCGCACTGAGGCACAGACCCTTCAGGCTTGTCTTTTTAACAGCCTTTGCTCCTTTAGAATTTTGCTGTAATGTGGCCCTTTTTGCTTTTTGCCTTGGGTTTCTTTGCTCTTCACTTTTACTTTTCTACTTTCTATCTTTTGCTTCTGCCCCCATTCTACTTCCCTGTGTCTCCCTGCATAGGTTCCCATCCCCCTGCCATATTAGTTTAACCCCTCCCCAATAGCACGAGCAAACACTCCCCTTTAGACATTGGTTCCAGTCCTGCCCAGGTGGAGACCGTCGGTTTGTACTGGTCACACCTCCCCCAGAACCGGTTCCAATGTCCCAGGAATTTGAATCCCTCCCTTCTGCACCACTCCTCAAGGCACGTATTCATCTGAGCCTGCGATTCCTACTCTGACTAGCACGTGGCACTGGTAGCAATCCTGAGATTACTACTTTTGAGGTCCTACTTTTTTAATTTAGCTCCTAGCTCCCTAAACTAGTCTTGTAGGACCTCATCCTGTTTTTTGCCTATATCGTTGGTACCTATATGCACCATGACAACTGGCTGTTCACCCTCCCTCTTCAAAATGTCCTGTGCTTGACCTCTTCACGCTCTCAGCGTTGAGACTCAAAGAGATCAACGCCCTCCCGGATGCACTCTCTTCACTTAGGGCAGTCTTCAGCCAGGGACTCCCAGGTGTCAGTGGTGATGTCGCACTTTATCAGGGAGGTTTTGAGGGTGTCCTTGTAATGTTTCCGCTGCCCACCTTTGGCTCGTTTGCCATGAAGGAGTTCTGCATAGAGCATTTGCTTAGGGAGTCTCGTGTCAGGCATGTGATCTATGTGGCCTGCCCAGCGAAGCTGATCGAGTGTGGTCAGTGCTTCAATGCTGGGATGTTAGCCTGGACGAGGACACTGATATTGGCGCGCCTGTCCTCCCAGGGGATTTGTAGGATCTTCCGCAGACATCGTTGGTGATATATCTCCAGCGACTTGAGGTGCCTTCTGTACATCGTCCATGCCTCTGATCCATACGGGAGGGCGGGTATTACTACAGCCCTGAAGACCATGAGCTTGGTGGTAGATTTGAGGGCCTGTTCTTCGAACACTCTTTTCCTCAGGCGGGTGAAGGCTGCACTGGCGCACTGGAGACGATGTTGAATCTCCACGTCAATGGCTGCCTTTGTTGACAAGAGGCTCCCGAGGTATGGGAAATGGTCCACGTTATCGAGGGCCGTGCTGTAAATCTTGATGACTGGGGGCAGTGCTGTGCGGCGAGGACTGGCTGGTGGAGGACCTTTGTCTTACGGATTTTAAGCGTAAGGTCCATGCTTGCATATGTCGCTGTGAATACATCGACTATATCGTGGAGTTCAGCCTCAGATTGTGCGCAGACGCAGTCGTCGTCCGTGTACTGTAGCTCAACGACAGACGTTGGGGTGATCTTGGACCTGACCTGGAGACGGCGAAGGTTAAACAGCTTCCCACTGGTTCTGTAGTTTAGTTCCACTCCAGCGGGGAGCTTGTTGACTGTGAGGTGGAGCATGGTAGCGAGGAAGATTGAGAAGAGGGTTGACACAATGACGCAGACCTGTTTGACCCCGGTCCAGACGTGGATTGGGTCTGTAATGGATCCGTTGGTAAGGATCACGGCCTGCATGTTGTCGTGGAGCAGGTGAAGGATGTTGACAAACTTTTGGGGGCATCCGAAACGGAGGAGGACGCTCCATAGATCCTCACGGTTGACAGTGTCAAAGGCCTTTGTAAGATCGAAAAAGGCCATGTATAAGGGCTGGCGCTGCTCCCTGCATTGTTCCTGCAGCTGTCGCGCTGCAAAGATCATGTCCGTTGTGCCCCGTAGGGGACGAAATCCGCATTGTGATTCTGGGAGGAGCTCCTTGGCCACAGGGAGAAGACGGTTGAGGAGAACTCTAGCGACAAACTTCCCAACTGATAGCAGGGAGATTCCCCTGTAGTTGCTGCAGTCGACTTGTCCCCTTTTTTAAGGTGGTCACTGCATCTCTGAGATCTCCCAGCATGCTCTCCTCCCTCCAGATGAGAGAAATGAGGTCATGTATTCGTGCCAACAGCACCTCTCCGCCATACTTTAGCGCCTCAGCAGGGATTCCATCCGCACCCGTAGCCTTATTATTCTTGAGCTGTTTTATGGCTTTGCCTACCTCGTGCAACGTTGGGGTTTCACGGAGTTGGTGGCGGGTCGCATGCTGCGGGATGGAGTCGAGAACACTCGAGTCAAAGGCAGAGTCTCGATTGAGGAGATCATAGAAACAGAGAAAATAGGTGCAGGAGTAGGCCATTCGGCCTTTCGAGCCTGCACCACCATTCAATGAGTTCATGGCTGAACATTCAACTTCAGTACCTCATTCCTGCTTTCTCGCCATACCCCTTGATCCCCCTAGTAGTAAGGACTACATCTAACTCCTTTTTGAATATATTTAGTGAATTGGCCTCAACAACTTTCTGTGGTAGAGAATTCCACAGGTTCACCACTCTCTGGGTGAAGAAGTTTCTCCTCATCTCGGTCCTAAATGGCTTACCCCTTATCCTTAGACTGTGACCCCTGGTTCTGGACTTCCCCAACATTGGGAACATTCTTCCTGCATCTAGCCTGTCTAAACCCGTCAGAATTTTAAACGTTTCTATGAGATCCCCTCTCATTCTTCTGAACTCCAGTGAATACAAGCCTAGTTGATCCAGTCTCTCTTGATAGGTCAGTCCCGCCATCCCGGGAATCAGTCTGGTGAACCTTCGCTGCACTCCCTCAATAGCAAGAATGTCCTTCCTCAAGTTAGGAGACCAAAACTGTACACAATACTCCAGGTGTGGCCTCACCAAGGCCCTGTACAACTGTAGTAACACCTCCCTGCCCCTGTACTCAAATCCCCTCGCCATGAAGGCCAACATGCCATTTGCTTTCTTAACCGCCTGCTGTACCTACATGCCAACCTTCAATGATTGATGTACCATGACACCCAGGTCTCGTTGAACCTCCCCTTTTCCCAATCTGTCTCCATTCAGATAATAGTCTGTCTCTCTGTTTTTACCACCAAAGTGGATAACCTCACATTTATCTTCATCTGCCATGCATTTGCCCACTCACCTAACCTATCCAAGTCACTCTGCAACCACATAGCAGCTCACACTGCCACCCAACTTAGTGTCATCCGCAAATTTGGAGATACTACATTTAATCTCCTCGTCTAAATCATTAATGTACAATGTAAACAGCTGGAGCCCCAGCACAGAACCTTGCGGTACCCCACTAGTCACTGCCTGCCATTCTGAAAAGTACCCATTTACTCCTACTCTTTGCTTCCTGTCTGCCAACCAGTTCTCAATCCATGTCAGCACACTACCCCCAATCCCATGTGCTTTAACTTTGCACATTAATCTCGTATGGGACCTTGTCGAAAGCCTTCTGAAAGTCCAAATACACCACATCAACTGGTTCTCCCTTGTCCACTCTACTGGAAACATCCTCAAAAAATTCCAAAAGATTTGTCAAGCAGGATTTCTCTTTCACAAATCCATGCTGACTTGGACCTATCATGTCACCTCTTTCCAAATGCGCTGCTATGACATCCTTAATAATTGATTCCATCATTTTACCCACTACCGATATCAGGCTGACCGGTTTATAATTCCCTGTTTTCTCTCTCCCTCCTTTTTTAAAAAGTGGGGTTACATTGGCTATCTCCATTCCATAGGAACCGACCCAGAGTCTATGAAATGTTGGAAAATGACTGTCAATGCATCCGCTATTTCCAAGGCCACCTGCTTAAGTACTCTGGGATGCAGTTCATCAGGCCCCGACAGCCTCGGTGTCCTTGATGAGTGTTTCCCCGTTCTTGGCCAGGAGTGGGGTGGGGCCTTGGGAGTTTGGACCGTAGGTGGCCTTGACTGCAAAGAAGAATCCTCGCATATCATGGCTGTCGGCCAGTTGTTGTATCTCCTATGCTTTCTCCATCCACCACCTGTTCTTTAGGTCCCGGTTTTTTTGTTGGACCTCAGCCTTGAGTCGTCTGTAACGTTGCTTTGCTGCTCCAGAGTTGGATTGTTGCTTGAGGCTCAAAAATGCTCTGCCCTTGCGATCTATTAGTTCTTGGATCTCCTGATCATTTTCATCAAACCAGTCCTGGTGTTTTCTGGTTGAATGACCAAGTGTCTCTTCACAGGCACTGGTTATGAAGGCTTGGAGGGCAGACCAAGTTCTGTGGGTATTCAGCATCTCAAGATCATCAAGGCACGCTAGATTAGCTGTGAGGCGCTGGCTGTATTGGGCTCTCTTAGCTGGGTCTCCAAGTGCCCCGGCATTAACCTTTTTGCGGCACTGCTTCTGCTGTCCCCTCTGCTTTGGGGCTATGTTAATGTTGGTGATGGATCGGATTAGGCGGTGGTCCGTCCAGCAATCATCGGCTCCGGTCATTGCTCGGGTGATGCGCACATCCTTGCGATACCTGGCTCGGACGATGACATAGTCGAGCAGGTGCCAGTGTTTGGAACGACGGTGTTGCCATGATGCCTTGTATTTGTCCCTCTGACGGAACAAGGTGTTGATGATGAAGAGTTCATGTTCTAGACATTTTGTCAGGAGTAGGGCATCGCTGGAGTTGGCTTTCCCTACCCCCTTTCTGCCAATCACGCCTCCCCAGAGGGCTGTGTCTTTGCCGATCCTGGCATTAAAGTCACCCAGGAGGATCAATTTGTCGCC
The DNA here is from genome assembly GCF_044704955.1 of Pristiophorus japonicus. Classification (NCBI taxonomy): domain Eukaryota; kingdom Metazoa; phylum Chordata; class Chondrichthyes; family Pristiophoridae; genus Pristiophorus; species Pristiophorus japonicus. The sequence continues at coordinate 251,261,797 of NC_091982.1, forward strand.
CATGGGGACACGGGACAAGGATGTCGCGAGGTTGGAATAAAAAATGTTTTTAGCCTCATCCGTTGCATTGAGTGTTGGGGTGTACGCACTGATGACTGATGCATTGGTTCCGGGATAGGGTCAGGCGAAGAGTCATGAGCCGTTCATTAACCCCACAGGAGTCGTCTTTGAGACGGTCAACCAGCTCATTTTTGACGGCAAAGCCGACTCCATGAAGGCGGCGTTCTTCCCCTGGTTTTGCTTTCCAGAAAAAGGTGTAACCTCCACCTTGTTCCTTGAGTTGGCCTTCCCCTGCCCGCCGGGTCTCACTTAGGGTGGCGATGTCGATGTTCCCGGGCAACTATGGCGGTGCGACGTTCCGGCCTGTCGCTGTTGGAGTTGTCCATGAGGATCCTGACGTTGCAGGTCCCGAATTTCATATTAACGAAGTGGAAGATGCCTGTGCGTGAGTTCTTTTAACGTGGGGTGGCTGCTGCACACCGGCAACCACACGGGCTTAGCTGAGCAAGGTCTTGGTCCAGTGGCAAGGGGGCCCAAGACAACTGGAGACCAGGCTCTGCTGTATAAGCCTAATTGCCTACGCCGAGGTGTTGGCCACAAGCTCAGTGATGGGTAGCGCCATTGATGATAGGTGGCCCGGTCTACCCGGCTGTAGCAATACCCGCCTTCCTGTATGGCTCAGAGACGTGGACCATATATAGTAGACACCTCAAATAGCTAGAGAAATACCACCAATGAAGTCTCCACAAGAACCTGCAAATCCCCTGGGAGAACAGACGCACCAATGTTAGCATCCTCGACCAGTCCAACATCCTCATCATTGAAACACTGACCACACTTGATCAGCTCCGTTGGGTGGGCTATATTGTCCTCATGCGTGACACAAGACTCCCAAAGGAGGTGCTCGCCTCAGAACTCCTACACGGCAAGTGAGCTCCAGGTGGGCAGAGGAAACGTTTCAAGGACACCCTCAAAGCCTCCTTGATAAAATGCAACATTCCCACTGGCACCTGGGAGTCCCTGGCCCAAGACTGCCCTAAGTGGAGGAAGAGCATCCGGGAGGGCGCTGAGCACCTTGAGTCTCATCGCCGAGAGCATGCAGAAAACAGGCATAGGCAGCGGAAGGAGCATGCGGAAAACCAGTCCCACCCACCCTTACCCTCAACCACTGTCTGTCCCACCTGTGACAGAGACTGTAATTCCCATATTGGAATGTTCGGTCACCTGAGAACACACTTTTAGAGTGGAAGGAAGTCTTCCTCGATTCCGAGGGACTGCCTATGATGATGATCATCACTGTGCGAGATCCCAGTTCGGAACTATGTACAAGTGGACACGAGCGCAGACAGGACTTGGCCCAGTGCTGACAGCACCCAGGTCAAATTGGTTGCCAACACAGGAGGGTGCAGTACTGAAGGATCTTCCAGCACGTGTGGAATGAGAGCAGAGATGGGAGCACCTTCTCAAGTGCTGGGGGGGGGGATTATCGACAGAGAGGAGTTTGGATATGCTCCTTCACTGAGCAGCATTCTGTCCCATCGGCCTTCAGTGCTCCTGAACACACACCCATCTTCGGAAAGTATGGCAGTTTTACTAAAATGTAAAAGACTTTTATCCAGGAAATTCACTCACTTATAGAATCACTCACTTTATATACCAGCCAAGTATCACATACGGTCACACCCAAACTGGCTTATGGTTTGACAGAAATAGCCCAGCCATGAGCACACACAAACCTGAAGCTAAGAAGGAATTTCTCCCATCCCCACAAACTCGTACACAACTGTAAATCACCCTATAGCCAGCTGTCATCTGCGAACACACAATACCAGCCTGCCGCCCCCCCCTCCCCCCAACAAACAATTCCCTTTCCATGCCTGAAAAATGGCAGTTATCTCATTCAAAGCCCCACAAGCATACACAGAATGCTGTGAGCAAGAAATATGTCACACCTTGGGAGAGGTCTAAATATCCCGCGCACTCTGGTATCCCAAGCTACAATAACTCCAAGCAATAAAGCACCTTGAATGTTGTTTAATTGAAATAATTGGCTTGTCACGGAGCCAGTGAGATGGACATGGTGCAGCACTGTACACACATTTGATCCAATCATTCAGATCTGGTTGTGCAGCAGACAGCTGACATCGCTGTGATTAAAAACAAACAAACACTCGGATGTATTTTAAGTCTTTAGCTGTTGGCTCAGCAATTGACATGTGTTGGCCAAAAACAAAACTGCAATCCAAATCAAGACAGGGTTCCGTTCGGGCAAGACCTTGAACCAGAGCAAGACCTTGAACCAGAGCAAGTAGCTGATGGTTCTATTGGAGTTGGAGTTGACCAACCTTTTCACCACCCTGAAGGTGAACTCTGCCTCTCGGAGAGCTCACCCACCTGCCCATTCCTTCTGTGTGAGAAGCAAGTGCCAACAGATTACCCCACCTTGGACAGCATCCAGTTAAACCCACCCTTGCCCTCACCAGTCCCGTCAACACTCTCCTTTTTCCCTTTCCCTGGCACAGGGGCATTACCTTAAGGCCAGTATGGCTCTTACCACATCCCATCATGTACACACCTGGTTTCTGGAGATTATAACAATTTTTATTTATATAGTGTCTTTAACATAGTAAAATGTCCTAAAGCGCTTCACAGCAGTGTTATAAGACAACAAATTTGACACCGAGCCTCATAAAGGAGAAATTAGGGCAGGTGACTAAATGCTTGATTAAAGAGGTAGATTTTAAGGAGCACCTTAAAGGAGGAGAAAGAGGTAGAGAGGCGTAGGCAGGGAGTTCCAAAGCTTAGGGCCTAGGCAGCTGAAGGCACGACCACCAATAGTTGAGCGATTATAATCAGGGATGCTCAAGAGGGCAGAAATTGAGGAGTGCAGATATCATGGGGGTTTGTGGGGCTGGAGGAGATTACAGAGATAGGGAGGGGCAAGGCCATGGAGGCATTTGAAAACAAGGATGAGAATTTTGAAATCGAGGTGTTGCTTAACCGAAAACCAATGTAGGTCAGAAAGCACAGGGGGTGATGGGTGAGCGGGACTTGGTGCGCGTTAGGACACGGGCAGCCGAGTTTTGGATCACCTCTAGTTTACGGAGGGTAGAATATGGGTTGCCAGCCAGGAGCGCGTTGGAATAATCAAGTCTAGAGGTATCAAAGCCATGGATGAGGGCTTCAGCAGTGGATGAGCTGAGGCAAGGGCGGAGATGGGCAATGTTACGGAGGTGGAACTAGGCAGTCATGGATATGTGGTCGAAAGCTCATTTCAGAGTCAAATAGTCTGGTTCAGCCTCAGACAGATTTTATGGAGGATATACATTTAATTAAAAAAGTAAGCCAGCTAATAAATGCCGACAAATCAGGTAAACATTTCACCTCATTTGTACAAATACTGATCATTTCAGATTGTGGAGTGATTTCCTTTAACTTTTTAAAAAGTGAGTGAGAGCGAGAGACAGGGAGAGACACCGGGAGAGGGGGGGGAGTGGGGGGTGGGGCCGGCGAGAGGGGGTGGGGGGGCAGGAAGGAAGTGAAACAATATAAAAATAAAGCCGGATGAAGGAATGCTGAGACCCAGCAGCCTGGCCCCACAGCAGGGAGGGATTGGACTGTCCCACTGAACATTCCGTCCAACAGCCTCACCCCAACTGCCCGATGTGTGTGGCCAATGTCAAACATTATAAAGTTATCACGTTGTAACCGGACCCCCATGAACTCCAGTCATCTCTCGGCTGCCAGCCCTGAGGACACAGGACCCTAAGGACAGTTGGATTAATGCAATCAGGAATGTGAAAACTCAAAACTGTGATTAAAGAAATTCTTACTTTCAGTTGCAGCAACGGTTTTAAACTGGGAGAGGATCCCAGCGATCAGCAGATCACCAGATTTCTGTCAACTTATGATTCAATTCCTGTGCAGAAACACGATATGGAACAAAGCAGTTTCCTGTGTTACAGAAGCAGCAATATTTGCAGGGGTTCCAAAATCACAGTGTCAGCCGTGGCTCAGTGGACAGCACGCTCGCCTCTGAGCCAGAAGATTGTGGTTTCAAATCCCACTCCAGACATTTGAGTACAAAAATTTAGGCTGACACACCGCATAGTGGGAGGGGCAGTACTGAGAGAGTGCCGCACAGTCAGAGGGGCAGTAATGAGAGAGTGCCGCACAGTCAGAGGGGCAGTACTGAGAGAGTGCCGCACTGTCGGAGGGGCAGTACTGAGAGAGTGCCGCACTGTCGGAGGGGCAGTACTGAGAGAGTGCCGCACTGTCGGAGGGGCAGTATTGAGAGAGTGCCGCACTGTCGGAGGGGCAGTACTGAGAGTGCCGCACAGAGGGGCAGTACTGAGAGAGTGCCGCACAGTCAGAGGGGCAGTAATGAGAGAGTGCCGCACAGTCAGAGGGGCAGTACTGAGAGAGTGCCGCACTGTCGGAGGAGCAGTACTGAGAGAGTGCCGCACTGTCGGAGGGGCAGTACTGAGAGAGTGCCGCACAGTCAGAGGGGCAGTACTGAGTGCCACACTGTCGGAGGGGCAGTACTGAGTGCCACACTGTCGGAGGGGCAATGCTGACGGACGGAGCACTGTGGGAGGGGTAGTAAGAAAAAGAAAAAGACTTTTTAATATAGCACCTTTCATGGCCACCGGACGTCTCAAAGCGCAATAAAGTACTTTTGGAGTGTAGTTACTGTTGTAATGTGGGAGCCCGATGGAGCGCTGATCTGGCGAGGTGCTGTCTTTCAGATCAGACATTAAAACTGAGGCCCCATCTGCCCTCTGAGGGGGACATAAAAGATCGCACGGCTCTATTTCGTGGCTAATACTTATCCCTCAACTAATCCACTAAATTTGGTAATCATTACATTTGCTGTTTGTGGGACCTTGCTGTGTGCAAATTAACTGCCACATTTCTTACATTACAACAGTGACTGCACTCCAAAAAGTACTGAATTGGCTGTAAAGCACTTTGGGACATCCTACGGTCTTGAAAGGTGCTATAGAAATGTAATCTTAATATGTTTATGGATATTGAGGAAGTACAGCAAGACATCTACACTGAACATCATTTAAGCCTGTGGAGTATGTGGATTATGTTGCCCGAGACACTCAATGGTTGTACATTATTGTGACGTTCGAAGGCATTTCCTCACCATCCTTACTTCCATGCACCATCCAGCAAGCAGGTGCTGCTGTAGGTCAGAGCAACACCCACCTGGGCTGGGAATATTCAGTGATCCCCGATATAGTTTAGTACCTGTATAGTTTGCATTCCAATCTTTTGGATTTTCTGTGCAAAGCAAGTGTTTATGGTACTTGAAGATGCAAATGAATCCCGTGTTTCTCCCTGTATTGCTGCAATCACTGAAGAGGGGACCCAGTGCCGCTGGGCACCGACTCTCTCCGCTGATACTGTGGAACAGAGTAACTGGGTGATCAGCAACACAGCCAGGGACCCACACCAAGCACAACGACCAAAGCTTGATTGCTCATAATGCCCCGTCCTGCACTGAGCCGCAATTTATCACATGCCCATGGATGTTTTCACATTCTTCAGGTTGCTATTTACAGTGGCAGAAATACAAATGTAAGACACACTTCCCCCGCTCCATGAACCCTAAGTGCACGCGCTGGGTCGGGACCCACACAAGCTGTGGCCGAAACCACTCAAATCAACACTTGCTGCCCACAGGTCTTTTTCAAACAGTGTGTGTGGAAGGTGCAGGTACTGTGCTGGCTTGCAGGATCAGTGGTTTGTTCCAGCTACTCAGCGGAGATAGACAGATTTTTGAGCAATGCGGAAGAGAAGGGTTATGGGGAGCAGGCAGGGAAGTGGAGCTGAGTCCATGATCAGATCAGCCATGATCTTATTAAATGGCAGAGCAGGCTCGAGGGCCGAAAGGCCAACTCCTGCTCCTATTTCTTATGTTCTTATGCTGGCTTAATCTCGAGCCATGGGTTTGCAGCCTCTTTCATTTCCAACCTTTGGTTGTGACATGCTTTAGGCCAGGCTAAGGATGTGAAAGGTGCTATCTAAATGCGAGTCTTTTAGTTTGGCTGGGTAGCTCAGACACGATGGCCTCCTTCTGTGCCGTGATTATTCGATAATTCGATGATGCGCCCTTTCAGGAGAGTGCATCTTTTGTTTGACACGATGGACCCAAATGGCCTCCTCCTGTGCTGTAAATGTCTATGATTCTGTGAAACAACGGGTTTCCGGACACTCATGAGAAACACTTCCTAGTGAACCCGCGCCAGGCGCCCCTGGGAAGCCAGCCCTGAGAAGCAGCACCACCAGTGTGCACGGGGCTGTGCTTTGCTTCTGCTTTCATGCTGCCAGTCAGTCAGCACGGATCAGTGCTGAAGGATGCTCGAGTCGAGACCCAAGTCACAAACAGTAGCTCCAGTCCCACAACTCTGCTTTCAACTAAATAAATTTAGCTCCCACTCAAGTCAGCACTTCACCCAATATGAGAGAGATGTTACTCTGCAGGCGGCTCCTGCTCTGGAACCTGCTGTCAGCCCCTGGTTGAGGAGCCAATCTTAGCGCCTGTCAAAAACTCAAGGTCTGAATCAAAGTATTTATACACACTCGCCTTGTACATACACAGCATTTCATACACGGGCTGGGGAATGTGAGGAGGGCCATGTTAAGACATGCCACTGTACAACAAGGAAGAGCAAGAAATCTAAACCGCCTCTCATTCTATACAGGAAGAGAAAGCCATTGACTCAAATTAAGGTGCTTAATGAAGTTAAACATCTCACGATCAGTAACAAAGACTTTGCCCACTGAGTGATAAGTACATGTAAATACATGTTTAAATGTCTGCAGTGCTAGCATTACACCACAAATGGTTTAAGTGGGATTAGTGCAGTCTGTAGTTGTGCCTCTGCTTGTTGTAGAATTACAATTTTTGATTGTTTTTTAGTGCGATTTAAATATCCTTCATTGTTTTACCATCCAGACTGATTCAGAAAAAGAAAATCGTTTCTCAGCACTTACCACCTCAGCTCTGCTCACATCAAGCAGTGGATCTCTGCCGCACTCAGCACAGTAACCCTGCACCATGTGCAAGAATCTCCAAACCAACTCCCGAGAAATCCAGACAGAGTTCCTGTTGGTAGAGAATAGGGCACACACTCTTCTCAAAGGATGTGCGTAACTCAAAAAGCAAACTCGCATTTGGATAGCACCTTTAACATCCTCAGCTTGGCCTAGAGCATGTCACAACCAATGGTTTAGCTTGGAAATGCAGTCACCGTTATGTTGGCAAACGCAGCAGCCAATTTGCACACTGCAAGGTGCCACAAACAGCAAATGAATGACTGACCAGATAGTCCATCACTGGCAGTGGCCGAGGGGGGAATGTCGGATGGGCAACGGGAGAGCAGCCTGCTCTTCTTCAAACAGGGCCATTGGATTTTTTACATTCATATCTGTAGTTTAACCGCTAAAAGCACACAGTGTATCAGAACAGAGTATCGCTAAGCTTCTTGTTGGTGTCCAGCTTACGACCATCTTAACACTGACTTGCAGAGTTACCTTTACAAAGCTGATTGAGTTCTTTGATGAAATAAGAGGATTGATGGAGGTAGTGCACTTGATGTGTATGCAGACTGTCAAAAGGCGTTTGATAAAATGCCACATAATAAATTTGTTAGCAAAGTTGAAGCCTAGAGGATTAAAGGGACAGTGGAAACATGGATCCGAAATTGGCTAAGGGACAGAAGGCAGAGAATAGTGGTGAACAGTTGTTTTTCAGACTGGATAGATGTATACAGTGTTCCCCAGGGGTCAGTGTTGGGACCACTGCTCTTTTTGATATATATTAATGACCTGGACTGGGTACACAGCACATAGTTGACACAAAATGTGAAAATATAGTAAACACGGAGGAGGAAAGTAACAAACGTCAGGAGGACATAGACAGATCTGTGCAATGGGCAGATGGCTTTTAATGCAAAGAAGTGTGAAGCGATGCATTTTGGAAGGAATAATGAGGAGAGCTAATATAAACTAAATGGTACGATTTTAAGCAGAGACCTGGGGATTCAAATGCACAAATCTTTGAAGGTGGCAGGACAAGTTGATCAGGTGTTAAAAAGGCTCGTGGGATCCTTGGCTTTAGTAATACAGGCAGTGAGTACACAAGCAAGAATGCCATGCTGAACCTTTGTAACACACTGATTGGGCCCCAAGCTGCAGTAAGTCGTGTGTTCAATGCTCGACACCGCACTGTCAGAAGGATGTCAAGGCCTTGGAGGGGGAATCTAGAACTAGGGGGTATAGCTTCAGATGAGGGGTCACCCATTTAAAATCGAGATGAGGAGGTTCTTCTCTAGGTTGATTCTGGAGATGAGGGGGTTGACTGATGAAGATAGGTTGAATAGGTTGGGCCTGTACTCATTGGAGTTCAGGTGATCTTATCGAAATATATAAGATAATGAGGGGGCTTGACAAGGTGGATGCAGAGAGTATATTTCCACTCATAGGGGACACTAAAACTGGGGGGCATAGTCTCAGAATAAGGGGCCGCCCATTTAAAACAGGTGAGGAGGAATTTTTTCTTTCTGAGGGTTGTAAATCTGTGGAATTCTCTGCCCCAGAGAGCTGTGGAGGCTGGGTCATTGAATATATTTAAGGCGGAGATAGACAGATTTTTGAGCGACAAGGGAATATAGAGTTATGGGAAGCAGGTAGGGAAGTGGAGCTGAGTCCATGATGAGATCAGCCATGATCTTATTGAATGGTGGAGCAGGCTCGAGAGACCAAGTGGCCGACTCCTGCTCCTATTTCTTATGTTCTTATGAGAGGGAGCAGAGGAGATTTACTAGAATGGTTCCAAGGATGAGGAAAGACTGGAGAAGCTGGGGTTGTTCTCCTTAGAGCAGAGAAGGTTGAGTGGAGATTTAAATCATGAAGGATTTTGATAGAAGTGTAGTATTAGCTTGTCTCAGTGATGGAGCTTTCTGCTTAGTCAGTAGGCCGTGGGTTCAAGATCCACTCCAGGCTGACACCTCAGTGCTGACGGAGTGTTGCACTGTACAAGGTAACGCCTCTTGAATGAGACATGAAACCAAAGTCATCTCGACCTGTTCAGGTGGAAATAACAAGATCCCCGGGCACTATGCAAAGGGCAGCAGGGTTCTCCCACAGTCCTGGCCAATATGTATCCCTCAACCAGCAGCAGCAAAACCTAGCTGGGGATTTATCTCATTGCTGTTTGGTGGACCTTACAGAGCACAAAATGGCTGATGGGCCTGACTAAAAATGACACTGACCACGCTTCAAAACCAATTTATTGGCTGTAAAATGCTTTGGGACATCCTGAGGTTGTGAAAGATGCTGGATAAATGCAGTTAATAAAGCATATGGGATCTTGGGTTTTATTAATAGAGTACAAAAGCCAGGACGTTATGATGAACCTGTATAAAACACTAGTTCAGCCCCAGCTGGAGTATCGGGTCCAATTCTGGGCCCCGTACTTTAGGAAGGGCATGAAGGCTTTGGAGAGGGTACAGAAGAGATTTAGTAGAACACTTCCAGGGATGAGGGACTTCAGTTACTTGGCGAGACTGGGGCTGTTCTCCTTAGAGCAAGGAAGGTTAAGAGGAGATTTGAAAGAGGTGTTTATAATCATGAAGGGTTTAGATAGAGTAAATAAAACTAGATTGTTCCCGATGGGTGAAGGGTCAGTAACCAGATTTAAGGTGATTGGCGAGAGAGAGTGCGAGCGTGAGTGAGAGCGTGAGAGCGAGTGGCGCAGGAGTAAGCTTGCTTGAACGATGTTAGTAAGCTTGTTGTTCTTTTTCAAAATTCTAGCAGTTTTCATGATCTTTTATGGGGAAAGAGCGGGGGCGTGGAACTAATTGGACAGTACTTTCAAAGAGCCGGCACAGGCATGATGGGCCGAATGGAGTCCACCTGGGCTGTGTGATTCTATTATTGACTCTTAACCGCGCTCTTGAAGTGCTTCAGCAGCCACTCAGTTGCATCAGGGAGGCTAAGGAAGGGCAGTAAATTTCATGGGATGCAGGCATCGCTGGCAAGGCCGGCATTTATTGCCCATCGCTAATTGCCCTCGAGTGGCTTGTTAGGCCATTTCAGAGGGCAGTTAAGAATCAACCACATTGCTGTGGGTCTGGAGTCACATATAGGCCAGACCGGGTAAGGGCAGCAGATTTCCTTCCCTAGGAACATCAGTGAACCAGTTGGGTTTTTATGACAATCCGATAGTTTCATGGTCACCTTTACTGATAACATATTTTTATTCCAGATTTATTTAATTTAACTGAATGTAAATTCCCCAGCTGCCGTGGTGGGATTAGAACTCATGTCTCCAGTTCATTAGCCCAGGCCTCTGGATTACTAGTCCAGTAATAAACATGATGCTCCCATTCCTTTAATGCCAGCCTTGCCCACAACACCTAGTACCAAGGATGAATAAAAAATGTAAATTACACATAGCAGAATATAATGATTCGATACTGAAATTTGCCAGACATACACACGTACACAGAATATCTACATTGCATAGTGACTTGAAGCAACTATTACCACACAAACTGCGACACCACTGAAATGAGCTGCTACATTTCCCTCCCAGCTCCTACCCGGTGATGAAAAGAAGCTGATTTATAATATGGAAAGTTTACAAACAAGGAAAAGGTAATAAAATCATAGATTTATGGGCAAGTTAATGCCATTTTATTATTAGAAACCCTTAGCTTTGTTGTAATCCAACCCTCAATGTTCCTTTTCTGTAGTTGGCAGGTGAAACTCTACCTCGTCAAACCCTCTCCTGTAAGCAAAGCCTGTCTCTGCGGGAAGTGCCCGTTGAAACTTAACCAGCGCCGTACTGCCAGCCTGGTAATATCACAGACACAGCCTCCTCTTGCTCATTCCACTGGGCTGCAGATCCAGAACCTCGGTTCTTTACACGTGCAACGCCAATCACACACCGACCACTGCCACACTCCTGCTACACACACACACAACGGGGTAAAATACAGAAATGAAGTTCAACACAGATAAATGAGAGCTATTACATTTTGGTTAGAAGAATAGGGAGGTCACTTATTACTTGGAGGGTGAGAGTCTAGGTGGGGATAGAGGAACAAAGATATCTCGGAGTACAAATACATATCACTAAAAGTTGCGACACAGGTTAGCAAGGCCATAAAAATAGCAAACCAAACACTAGGGTTGATTTCTAGAGGGATAGAATTGAAAGTAGGGAAATTATGCTAAACCTGTATCGAACCTTGGTTAGACCAAACTTAGAGTACTGCGTACAGTTCTGGTTGCATTATAAAAAGGATATCAATGCACTGGAGAGGGCACAGAGAAGATTTATAAGGATAATACCAGAAATGCAAAGGTATACATATCAGGAAAGGATGAACAGACTGGATCTCTTTTCTCTTGAAAAAAAGGCTGAGGGGTGACCTAATAGAGGTCTTTAAACTTATGAAAGGTTTTGATAGAGTGGATACAGAGAGAATGTTTCCACTTGTGGGCAAGAGCATAACTAGAGGCCATCAATATAAGGTTGTCACCAAGAAATCCAATAGAGAATTCAGAAGAAACCTCTTTACCCAGAGAGTGGTGAGAATGTGGAACTCGCTACCACAGGGAGTGGTTGAAGCGAATGGTATAGATACATTTAAAGAGAGGCTAGATAAGCATATGAGGGGGAAGGGAACAGAGGGTTATGCTGATAGATTTAGATGAGGAGGAGGCTCGAGTGGAGCCGGCATGGACTGGTTGGGCCAAATGGCCTGTTTCTGTGCCGTATATCCTTTGTAATCCTATCACTCGGCTCAGTAACTCAATCATCACTGCTTACTAGACCTGTGCTGGCCTCCGGTTCCCCAATATCCTTCAGGTAAGGAAACCTGCTGTCCTTACCCGGTCAGATCTGTAAGTGATTCCAGTCCCACACCAATGTGGTTGACTCTGAACTGCCCTTTGAAATGGCTGCGCAAATCACTCAGTTGTACCAAACCACTACAACAAAGTCAGCACTGTGGGAGCACCTTCACCACACGGACTGCAGCGGTTCAAGGTGGCGGCTCACCACCACCTTCTCAGGACAACTAGGAGCGGGCAATAAATGCTGGCCTTGCCAGTGACGCCCACGGCCCGTGATTAATAAATTTTATAAAACAACCAGAAGAGAGAAACCTGTTACATCCTTTCCTCAAGAGGCAATGATACAGAACGATGCACTTGAACCCCCTGAAGTGCTGGGATACTGGGACCAGGAGCTGTCTCGGGGCAGCACCGCGACAACCAGACCTTTGTTTCAAGATGGGAATATAACCGTCCCATACCCGTCTTCAACCTGCACGTGGTTTTGGCACAGTCGCAGCAGGAGGCCCAGAGCCATTCCCGCCTGGGCTCAGTTACCGGCGGCAAATGGCACCAGGAGCCACGATAATGTGACAAATTGATTTGAGGACGGAATGACTTCACAAAAGAAATGACCAAAAATATTATAAATATTTTGCACTGCAATTGCACATCACTCAAAGACTCAATTCTCCAGAAAGCTCACGGACTATGTTATGTCCATCACACTGCTCACTACAGTACCACTCAGCTTAGTGGATCAGGCCAGTCAGACCCATACACTACAACCTACTCTGAATTCACTCGCTTCATTTGAATTATCACATCATTTATATTTTTTTAGTGCCAAGTTCCTACATATTTATATTGCTTCATTCAAATGATTTGATCATTCAGTTCTTTTTAATGCAAAAACAATTGAGCTGACAGGATGGAAGGGTAGAGCAATAATCAGTCTTAAGCTCATACACGAATATTTACTGGTATCTTGTGCAATATTCTTAATTCATCACCTCAAATTGCTGCCATCACTTATACACAGGAATGGTTCACCCTGGGGTCACGTACCTTCAACTGCTGTTCACAGCAGCAAATCAGAAACAGTCACCTTTTTAAATGTATACCCTGTTATTCCACAAAGTTGGATGTTTTTAAAAATATGTATATTTATAAAATTTGCTTCCCACCTGTAACAGTTTGACAGACTCAACTGATAGATTACAAGTTAGTTCCAGGTGAGGAAAGCCATTCGGCCCATCTTAGTTCATCGACAGAGACAAACCTTAGTCCCTTCCCATTGGGGCAACATCATGGCTCAGTGGGCAGCACCCTCGCCTCAGTCAGACGGTCGTGGGTTCAAGTTCCACTCCAGGGACATAGAAACATAGAAAATAGGTGCAGGAGTAGGCCATTTGGCCCTTCTAGCCTGCACCGCCATTCAATGAGTTCATGGCTGAACATTCAACTTCAGTACCCCATTCCTACTTTCTCGCCATACCCCTTGATCCCCCTAGTAGTAAGGACTACATCTAACTCCTTTTTGAACATATTTAGTGAATTGACCTCAACAACTTTCTGTGGTAGAGAATTCCACAGGTTCACCACTCTCTGGGTGAAGAAGTTTCTCCTCATCTCGGTCCTAAATGGCTTACCCCTTAACCTTAGACTGTGACCCCTAGTTCTGGACTTCTCCAACACTGGGAACATTCTTCCTGCATCTAACCTGTCTAAACCCGTCAGAATTTTAAACGTTTCTATGAGATCCCCTCTCATTCTTCTGAACTCCAGTGAATACAAGCCCAGTTGTTCCAGTCTTTCTTGATATGTCAGTCCCGCCATCCTGGGAATCAGTCTGGTGAACCTTCGCTGCACTCCCTCAACAGCAAGAATGTCCTTCCTCAAGTTAGGAGACCAAAACTGTAGACAATACTCCAGATGTGGCCTCACCAAGGCCCTATATAACTGTAGCAACACCTTCCTGCCCCTGTATTCAAATCCCCTCGCTATGAAGGCCAACATGCCATTTGCTTTCTTAACCGCCTGCTGTACCTGCATGCCAACCTTCAATGACTGATGTACCATGACACCCAGGTCTCTTTGCACCTCCCCTTTTCGTGATCTGTCACCATTCAGATAACAGTCTGTCTCTCTGTTTTTACCACCAAAGTGGATAACCTCACATTTATCCACATTATACTTCATCTGCCATGCATTTGCCCACTCACCTAACCTATCCAAGTCACTCTGCAGCGTCATAGCATCCTCCTCGCAGCTCACACTGCCACCAACTTCGTGTCATCCGCAAATTTGGAGATACTACATTTAATCCCCTCATCTAAATCATTAATGTACAATGTAAACAGCTGGGGCCCCAGCACAGAACCTTGAGACAAAGTTCTAGACTGACACCTTGAAAGGTTTTGATAAGTGGACAAATTTCCTCTGTATCCACTCTGTGAAGAAGAGCATAACAAGAGGCCATCAATATAAGATAGTCACCAGAAAATCCAATAGGGAAATCAGAAGAAACTTCTTTACCCAGAGAGTGGTGAGAATGTGGAACTCGCTACAACAGGGAGTTGAAGCGAATAGTATAGATGCATTTAAGGAGGCGAGACAAACATATGAGGGAGGTGGAAGCATAAACACCGGCATGGACTGGTTGGTCCAAATGGCCTGTTTCTGTGCCATATATCCTCTCTAATCATCACATTGCTGCTTGTGGGAGCTTGCTGTGCGCTAATTCGCTGCTGCGTGCTAATTCGCTGCTGCGTTTCCTACATCACAACAGTAACTACATTTCAAAAGTGCTTCATTGGCTGTAAAGCACTTTGGGACGTCCGGTGGTCGTGAAAGGCGCTATAGAAATGCAAGTCTTTCTTTCATCGAATTGTTCGTTAACTGATTCCAGGATTTTCACCACCACTACTCTTCCTGGGAATCCATTCCTTACATTGATCACTCTGATGGAGAATATCCTGATTATCAGTCCTCAATTTCCCTTCATTAATTTGATTGCACATCCTCAAGTCCGACTCTTGCTATTGAATTTGATGTAATATTCCTGGGTTACCTTTTCAGTTCCTTTGGCTAGCTTGTCTATCGCTATATTACTGTGTCTATATACCAGATCCCGCCTCTCACACCCCTTCTTTCCAGGGTGAAGAATCCAAGTGGCATCTCATGACTCAGCCCCTGGCGATCACCCCCGCGGCTCCTTGCTGCCCTTCTCTCCAGCGCTCGGCTGGTCCTGTGTGTCTCGGTGACCAGGACTCGAGGTGCCGTCTGCCCACAGCAGGACACAGTTTGATTACTGCTCCCTCCGACCTCTACTCCATGGCCTCCATGTAGTTCAACATTCTGTTGGTCTCACTGATTGTTGCTCTGCGCTGCTGGATCGAAGACATCAATTTGCCATCAATAAATAGATGTTAACATTTCTGAATTGGTAATTTGTGAAGTTATGGGAGTTGCTGATTCAAGTCGCAGGGGGAGAATTCATTCCTATCAGGACATTAGATAGTGTGACACCTCGTCACCTCTCCATACAGCATCAATTCTAAACCACAGAAGGTGAGCTGGAGTTTAGATTATCCAATTCTGGTTTTGTTCTTCCATTTGTGTAATCTAGATTAAGTTACAGGTCCTTGCACAGTGCATTACATTGCACAAGTCAACAGAAAGCCTGTCGACTGTGCCTTCCTCATTATGTTTACAGTGCGCTGCAAACCAGCTATTATCCAAACCCCCTCCGGTACCAATTAATTCAGACAATTCTTGCTGCTCTGCACCTGGAATTGTTACATAACACACCAAGCCACACCCCTTCCTAGTCTTTGTCTGCTCGCTTGGACTGAAATATTTGCTGAGGTAACAGTACAGGGTATCAACATATCACAACACTTTGTCAGCCCACCGCCCCGTGCACAGCACTACTATTTCAAAAGAGCCCAAGAAATCAGATCCAAGACACAACTGGAGTGGAATTGCAGGAACCACAAGAGCCAGGCTGTGCTGCAGTTCACATGGACCTGTGACAACCCAGGAGTGGACCTCCAGAAATCTCAGGACATCGTCAGCATGTGACAATTTCACACCATTTCTGCTCTCAGTTACTGCAGGAAATAAATGACGTTCTTGCTTCATCCTTTGATGCAAAAGTAAATTGGACTAACTTTAACTCCGTCCAATCATGGTTTCCTTCCCTCGGGGCTTTCATCGGCTGTAACGCTCCATTGATACAGAGCAATGCTGAAAGGGGGAAACTCGCAAACAGGAAGTCAGCAGCTCTCACTGTCCGAAGTCCCTGCAAGTTGTAGATATGGCCGATACTGGAGCCAGAAAAAGTGATGGCTTGGGAACTCCCATGAGCTGTAGGCTGAGCTTCCCACATGGTGCAGACAGGCCTCTGATAGAAAACACTGCTACACACACCTTACACACAGAAAAGTTTGGAATTGATTTGGCTTTATGATGTTACAAACGTTATTTCCAGCGGCAAGTCTTAAACTTAGTGACAGAAATGCCATCAAAAGGACTTTCCAACAGGTCTTTGATGAATCATAGGATAGCACAGCACAGAGGGAGGCCATTCAGCCCATCGAGTCTGCACCGGCTCTTTCAAAGAGCAACCCAGTCAGTCCCACTCCCCCGCTCGATCCCCATATCCCTGCAATTTTTCTCCTACAAGTATTTATTCAATTCCCTTCTGAAGGTTACTATTGAATCTGTATCCACCACTCTATCAGGCAGTGCATTCCAGATCCTAACCACTCGCTGCGCAGAAAGGTTTTTCCTCATGTTGTCTCTGGTTCCTTTGTCAATCACCTTAAATCTGTGTCCACTGGTTATGGGTTCATTTTTTAAACAATTAGTAGCAGATGCTTTCCATTTTTTATTTTATTTTCCAACATCACAATGTATGGCTTTGACTCGTGCTTCCTATTCACCGATTGCTGATTGGGGCAATTCCTAACCGCTCAGTTGTGATTTTTCCCATTTCATGAATATGAAATACCAGTTAATCAGGTACAAGTGTAATATAAAATTTGCATATAGAAATATTTAAATGCAAGAGAAAATATGCACGCTAGACGCGAGAACATAAGAATTAGGAGTAGGCCATTCGGCCCCTCGAGCCTGCTCCACCATTCAATATCATGGCTGATCTTTTACCTCAACTCAACTTTCCCGCCCGATCTCCATATCCCTGGATTCCCCCAATATACAAAAATCTATTGCTCTCTGTCTTGAATATACACAAAGACTGAGCCTCTACAGCCCTCTGGGGCAGAGAATTCCAAAGATTCACCACCCTCTGAGTGAAGAAATTTCTCCTCATCTCAGTCCTAAATGGCCGACCCCTTATTCTGAGATTGTGACCCCTGGTTCTAGACTCCCCAGCCACAGGAAACATCCTCCTTGCATCTACCCTGTCAAACCCTGTAAGAATTTTGTATGTTCCAATGAGATCACCTCTCTGAGAATTTAGGCCTTGTCTGCTCAATCTCTCCTCATAGGACAATCCCCCCATTCCAGGAATCAGTCTGGTGAACCTTCGTTGCCCTCCCTTTATGGCAAGTATATCCTTCCTTAGGTAAGGAGACCAAAACTGTACACAATACTCCAGGTGCGGTCTCACCAGGGCCCTGTATAATTGCAGTAAGCGTCTTTACTCTTATACTCAAATCCTCTTGTAATAAAGGCCAACATACAATTTACTTTCTTAATTTGCTTGCTGTACCTGCCCGTTAACTTTCAGTGATTCTTGTACAAGGACACCCAGGTCCCTCTGAATACCAACACTTCCCAATCTCTCACCAGATGCTGCCTGACCCACTGAGTTTTGCAGGCTGATCACTTTTGCTGACAAAGTGCTAATTTTTTATAATCATTCACAGGATGTGGGCGTCGCTGGCAAGGCCGGCATTTATTGCCCGTCCCCGTTTGCCCTCGGGAAGGTGATGGTGAACCGCCTTCTTGAACCGCTGCAGTCCTTAGAATCATAGAAAGGTTACAGCACCGAAGGTGGCCATTCGGCACATCGAGCTCATGCCGGCTCTCAGCTAGTCCCACTCCCCCCGCCCTTTCCTCGTAACGCTGCAAGTTTTTTCCCCCATCAGATACTTATCCAACTCCCTTTTGAAAGGTAAGATTCAGTCTGCCTCCACCACCCTTTCAGCGCACTCCAGATCTTAACCACTCGCTGCGTAAACATTTATTTTCTTACATCTCCTTTTGTATTTCTGCCAATCACCTTAAATCTGTGTCCTCTGGTTCTCGACCCTTCCGCCAATGGGGACAATTTCTCTCTATCTACTCTGTCCAGACCACTCGTGATTTTGAACACCTCGATCAAATCTCCTCTCAATCTTTTCTGTTCCAAGGAGAACCACCCCAGCTTCTCCAGTCTATCCACATAACTGAAGTCCCTCATCCCTGGAATAATTCTCGTAAATCTTTTCTCCACCCTCTCGAAGGCCTTCACATCCTTCCTAAAGTGCGGTGCCCAGAATTGGACACAATACTCCAAGTTTGGGGCCGAACTAATATTTTATACAGGTTCATCATAATTTCCACACTTTTGTACTCTATGCCTCTGTTTATGAAGCCCAGGATCCCATAAGCCTTTCCAACTGCTTTCTCAACCTGCCCTGCCACCTTCAACGATGTGTGCACATATACCCCCAGGTCTCTCTGTTGATGCACTCACTTTAGGATTGTACCATTTAGTTTATATGTCCTCTCCTCATTCTTTCTACTTCACACTTTTCTGCGTTAAATTTCATCTGCCACGTGTCAGCCCATTTCACCAGTCTGTCTTTGTCTGCCTGAAGTCTATCACTATCCTCCTCACTGTTCACTATACTTCCAAGTTTTGTGTCATCTGAAAAATTTGAAATTGTGTCCTGTACATCCATGTCCAAGTCATTAATATATATCAAGAAAAGCAGTGGTCCTAGAACCGACCCCTGGGGAACACCACTGTATACCTTTCTCCAGTCCGAAAAACAACCGTTCATCACTACTCTCTGTTTCCTGTCACTTAGCCAATTCTGCATCCATGCTGCCACTGTCCCTTTTATTCCATGGGCTTCAACTTTGCTGGTAAGCCTATTATGGGGCACTTTGTCGAACACTTTTTGGAAATCCATGTACACTACGTCAACTGCATTGCCCTCATCAACCCTCTCTGTTACCTCATCAAAAAACTCGATCAAGTTGGTTGATTGCCTTTAACAAATCCGTGCTGGCTTTCCTTAATTAATCCACACTATCCAAGGGACTTTTAATTTTGTCCCTGATTATTGTTTCTAAAAGCTTCCCCACTACCGAGGTTAAACTGACTGTCCTGTAGTTGCTGGGTTTATCCTTACACCCTTTTTTGAACAATGGTGTAACACTTGCAGTTCTCCAGTCCTCTGGCACCACCCCCGTATCCAAGGAGGATTGGAAGATTATGGCCAGTACCTCCGCAATTTCCTCCCTCAATTTCCTCAGCATCCTAGGATGCATCCCATCCGGTCCTGGTGACTTATCTACTTTAAGTACAGTCACCGTTTCGAATACCTCCTCTATCAATTTTTATCCAATCAAGTGTCTCCACTACCTCCTCCTTCACTATGTCTATGGCAGCATCCTCTTCCTTGGTGAAGAAAGATTTAGTACCTCAGCCATACCCTCTGCCTCCATGCATAGGTCTCCTTTTTGGTCCCTAATTGGCCCCACCCCTCCTCTTAATATCCGTTTACTATTTATATGGCCGTAGAAGACTTTTGGATCATCTTTTATGTTGGCTGCCATTCCACTCTCATATCCTCTCTTTGCATCTCATTTTCTTTTTCACTCCTCCTCTGACCTTTCTATATATAGCCTGATTCTCAGATGTATTTGCAACCTGACATCTGTCATGCGCACTCTGTTTCTGCTTCATCATATTCTCTATCTGTTTCATCATCCAGGGAGCTCTGACTTTAGTTGCCCTACCTTTCCCCCTAGTGGGAATGTACCTCGACTATACTTGAACTATTTCCTCTTTAAAGGCAGCCCATTGTTCCATTACAGTTTTGCCTGCCAATCTTCGATTCCAGTTTACCCGGGCCAGGTCCATTATCATCCCACTGAAACTGGCCTTCTCCCAGTTAAACATTTTTACTCTAGATTGCTCCCTACCCTATTCCATAGCAAATCTAAACCTTATGATACTATGATCACTGTTCCCTAAATGCTCACCTACTGACACTTGCTACACTTGACCCACCTCATTCTCCAGAACCAGATCCAGCAAAGCCTCCTCCCTCATCGGGCCAGAAACATACTGATCAAGAACATTCTCCTGAACACACTTCAGAAATTCTTCCCCCCTCTCTGCCCTTCACATTATCTCAGTCTATATTAGGATAGTTGAAGTCCCCCATTATTACGAGTCGATAGTTCTTGCACCTCTCTAATTTCTCGTAAATTTGCTCCTCTATATCTTTCCAACTATTTGGTGGCCTGTAGAACAGGCCTAGTAGTGTAATTTTATCTCTATTATTTTGCAACTCTAGCCATATAGATTCTGTCCTTGACCCCTCCAGGACATCCTCCCTCTCCAGCACTAACATTCTCCTTAACTAATACTGCCACACCACTCCTACCTTTGCTTCCCTTACTTTCCTGAACACCTTATAATCAGGAATATTTACTACCCAATCCTGCCCTTTTTGAGCCAGGTCTCCAGTATTGCTGCGACATCATATTCCCGTGTGACTATCTGTGCCTGCAGCTCACTTACCTTGTTTACTATGCTTCTTGCGTTCACATATATGCACTAAGCCCATCTTAGACCCTCCTGTGTTCTCTTAGTCTGACCCCACCTAATACCTTACTATTTCTTACTTTCGCACTCTCTGCCTCTCCCAATCCTTTGAGCACTTTATTTCCCCTTTCTAATGTTACATGGAGGGGAACTTGCAGGTGATGGTGTTCCCATGCGCCTGCTGCCCTTGTCCTTCTAGGTCGTAGAGGTCGCGGGTTTGGGAGGTGATGTCAAAGAAGCCTTGGCGAGTTGTTGCAGTGCATCTGGTAGATGGTACAGTAACGTTATTATTATGAGAGTCATTGGGAGTGACAGGGTCGGCTGGTGCTAGGGCTGGGTACACGGTGCCAGGGAGTCCACCTGCCTTCTCTAACAAATTTCCCATGCTCCCCTCCCCGCTCCGCTATTCTACTGTAACTAATTACACCTCTCCGGACCCATTTTGTGCTTCTATACTTCTCATTATCACCTCCCTCTGCATCGCACCATCACTTTAGTAATTTAATCACTCCTGTGCTCCGCCCTATCAGACCTCTCCCTTCTGCTCGTTTCCTGTCCGCTGTTCCCTTGCTACCATTTGCCACCATTTTCCAGTTGCGATGAAAGGTCATCGCCCTGACTAACTCTGTTTCTCTCTCCACAGGTGCTGCCTGGCACACTTACGTCTTTCCAGCATTCTCTGCTTTCATTTCAGATATCCAGCAGCTGCATATTTTAGTTTTGTGTTACTAATATCAATGTCAAGTCCTGAAATGTGTAAACATAAAGATGTCAGGCCGGATTTTCGGCAGGTTTGCAACCGGGTTTTTGCCACGATTTGACCCTCCGCTGCGAATACCCGGTCGCAAAGCCCGGGCGGGTACCGGTTTGCAGCAGCGATGGGCCGTACCACCGGGGAGAGGAGCGCCGATGTGCAACAACATGGATTGCGTTGGCGTGGGACATTCGGTGCTCTCTCGGTCCGTACATCGCCCAGAAGAGCGACAGGTCAAACCTGTTGGTGCAGCCCTGCCAGCAGCGGCAAGTATGAAAACCTGCAAAAAAAAGTTAAAGTTTTAATTTTTACATTTTTTTCAGCGATTCGATAGATAAGGTCTTGTAAATATTTTTGGAATTTTTTTGTGTTTGTTTTATTCCCCCCTCTCAAGGCCTCTCTCGCAGTGCTCCCGCCCCCGGACTACAGATGCTGAAACTTGTGGTTTGCGCCACAAATGAGTGTGCAACGCCTCCTTTACCAATGCACCCCTGGCGCAGACGTAAAGGCTGAACATTCGGGCTAAAAACGGTAGCACAGCGAAAACGGTAAGTTTCACCTATCGCTACCGTTTTCACCGAAAAAATCCCGAAAGGCGAAAATCCGGCCCAATATTAGCTTGGCTCAGTTGTGAGGTTAGCAGAATGTTCTGGGTTGAAGCCTCACTCTGGATATAAACTGATCCAGACTGACATTTCAGTGCATTGTGGAGAGTCCCACATTGTTGAAAGTGGCCGCTTTAGATGGCATGTTAAACTCGGGCCGTGTCTGCCTGTTCAGTCGGATGGTAAAGATCCTGCGACACTGAAGAGCAAGGAGCTGTTCTGGTGCCTTCACAAACATTTTTCCCTTAACCACCTTTAACTGGTCATTCATCTCAGTCCGTTCTTGCTGCTTGTAAACTGGCTGCCACATTTCCTCTGTCTGCCAATCTCACGCGCATTAATAATTAGAATGTTTACATTTTCTAACCATCAGCAAAACATGGATGATAATCGGAAGACAGAGGGATTGTTTCGCAAAATACATCTCATTTGTGTTTTTATTTAAATCATTCAGGATGAAGAAAGATACTCTACACATCTCTCTCAGCTCAATATGATTCCTTAGGTTTATACAGTATTTATTTATAAATAAAAAAACAACATCTGTATTGGTGTGTAATCAGTTTCTTCCAGAGGTGACTTCTCTGTTCTAAAAAAACTCAATATAAATTTTACCTGAATAAAGCTTTGAAATTTGTTTATTAGCTTTTATTGAAATTAATTTGAAAAAACAACCAAATAGATTTTGTTAGAGATATCATTTAGCTACTGGAATATCCAGGGCAATACACCTGCTTAAATTGTAGGATTTGGCTTCAGCCTTAACATAACATAAGAAATAGGAGCAGGAGGAGGCCATGTGTCCCTCGAGCCTGCTCGGCCATTCAATAAGATCATGGCTGATCTGATCATTGACTCAACTCCACTTCTCTGCCTGCTCCCTATTAACCCTCGACTCCCTTATCGCTCAAAAATCTGTATCTCCACCTTGAATATATTTAATGATCCAGCCTCCACAGTTCTCTGGGGCAGAGAATTCCAGATTTACAACCCTCAGAAGAAATTCCTCCTCATCTCTGTTTTAAATGGGCAACCCCTTATTTTAAACTATGCCCCCTAGTTCTAGATTCCCCCATGAGGGGAAACATCCTCTCTGCATCTACCCTGTCAAGCCCACTCAGAATCTTGTATCTTTCATTTTCGTCAAAAATACCACTAATCACAGCGTCATTTTTAAAGGCCTAAAATTGGCAAAAAACATGCGCCCAACGGTAAAAATTGGTGTTGTACGAAGATTCGCGGTAGAAACCGCGGCCCTCGCCAACTTTAGTCCGAGGCCGATCACTGCTAAAAACACAGGCCTTGGGAGGGGGAGAAAACACACAAAATTGCAAAAAACAGAATATTTTAAAAAAAATTACAAAACATTCACAAGACACTTATCTCGCAAATCGCTGAAAAAGAATTCAAAAATAACATTTTATCTTACCTTTTTTTTTTGCAGGTCTTCATACTTACCGCTGTTTCTGCAGCTGCAACGCAGGCTTTTCTCAGGCGGGTTTTTTCACCCTGCGTACGGGTTCGCCGAACGGCCAATTTAAAGCGATAGCGCTGTTTTTTTTGTCTTGCCGCCGGCAGTTCGCCTTTCAGCGATATTTCAAAACCGCCGGCACAAGACTTTGGCCAATTTACCTGATTACCTTTCTCCGCCAAAAACAGCGAAATATCGCTGAAAAAACAGACGCAAGGCTGGGCAATTTCCAGCCCTAGATAAGAACATAAGAAATAGGAGTAGGCCATACGGCCCCTCGAGCCTGCTCCGCCATTCAATAAGATCATGGCTGATCTGATCATGGACTCAGCTCCACTTCCCCACCCACTCCCCATAACCCTTATCGTTTAAGAAACTATCTATTTCTATCTCAAATTTATTCATTTATTCTCAGTTTCCACAGCTCTCTGAGGCAGCGAATTCCACAGATTCACAACCCTAAGAGAAGAAATTCCTCCTCATCTCAGTTTTAAATGGGCAGCCCCTTATTCTAAAATCATGCCCTCTAGTTCTAGTCTTCCCCCATCAGTGGAAACATCCTTTCTGCATCCACCTTGTCAAGCCCCCTCACAATCTTATAAGTTTCGATAAGATCACCTCTCATTCTTCTGAATTCCAATGAGTAGAGGCCCAACCTACTCAACCTTTCCTCATAAGTCAATTTCCTCATCCCCGGAATCAACTTAGTGAACCTTCTCTGAACTGTCTCCAAAACAAGTATATCCTTTCGTAAATATGGAAACCAAAACTGCACGCAGTATTCCAGGTGTGGCCTCACCAATACCTTGTATAGTTGTAGCAAGACTTCCCTGCTTTTATACTCCATCCCTTTTGCAATAAAGACCAAGATACCATTGGCCTTCCTGATCACTTGCTGTACCTGTACACTATCCTTTTGTGTTTCATGCACAAGTATCCCCAGGTCGCGCTGTACTGCGGCACTTTGCAATCTTTCTCCATTTAAATAATAACTTGCTCTTTGATTTTTTTCTGCCAAAGTGCATAACCTCACATTTTCCATCGTTATACTCCATCTGCCAAATTTTGCCCACTCACAGCCTGTATGTCCTTTTGCAGATTTTTTGTGTCCTCCTCACACATTGCTTTTCCTCCCACCTTTGTATCTTCAGCAAACTTGGCTGTTACACTCAGTCCTTTCCTCCAAGTTGTTAATATAGATTGTAAATAGTTGGGGTCCCAGCACTGCTCACTGCGGCACCCCACTAGTTACTGGTTGCCAACCAGAGAATAAATCATTTATCCCGACTCTCTGTTTTCTGTTAGTTAGCCAATCATCTATCCATGCTAATATATTACCCCCAACCCCGTGAACTTTTATCTTGTGCAGTAACCTTTTATGTGGCACCTTGTCAAATGCCTTCTGGAAGTCCAAATACACCACATTCACTGGTTCCCCTTTACCCACCCTGTTCGCTACATCCTCAAAGAACTCCAGCAAATTTGTCAAACGTGACTTCCCCTTCATAAATCCATGCAGACTCTGCCTGACCGAATTTTGCTTATCCAAATGTCCTGCTACTGTTTCTTTAATAATGGACTCCAACATTTTCCCAACCACAGATGTTAGGCTAACTGGTCTATAGTTTCCTGCTTTTTGTCTGCCTCCTTTTTAAAATAGGGGCGTTACATTTGCAGTTTTCCAATCTGCTGGGACCTCCCCAGAATCCAGGGAATTTTGGTAAATTACAACCAATGCATCCACAATCCCTGCCGCTACTTCTCTTAAGACCTAGAATACAAGCCATCAGGTCCAGGGAATTTATCTGCCTTTAGTCCCATTATCTTATTGAGTACTACCTCCTTAGTGACTGTGATTGTGTTAAGTTCGTCCCCCCACCCCCTATAGCCCCTTGACTATCCACTGTTGGAATATTGTTAGTGTCCTCTACCGTAAAGACTGATACAAAATATTTGTTCAGAGTTTCTGCCATCTCCATGTTCCCCATTACTAGTTCCCCGGTCTCATCCTCTAAGGGACCAACATTTACTTTAGCCACTCTTTTTCTTTTTATATACCTATTTGAATGCAGGGGCAAAACAGCTGAGCCAGATGCTATTCCCACCCAATATTCACACGTAAGTCCAAGGGGCACAGACTTGAATGGATATGGCGGACAATTGGTTTAGCCTTTCACTGACAGATTTGGCTGGACCACGTAAAGCATTATTGGGTCCTGCTTTCATCTGTCAAAATTGCTCACTACTCTAGAATCATTCTGGAATGTAAAGATAAACCCTTTAAGCTACTATTCTCCACTACTAACCGCTTTTTTAAACCCCTCTCCCCAGTCTCCACCCTCACCTCCGACAATAAGTGTGAGGAACTCATGGACTTCTTTGTCTCCAAGATTGAGACCATCCGATTGCCCACCTCTGCCTCTTCCCTTCCTTCTCCTAGCCCACCAGGCCAAATTTCCCCTGAGGATTCCCCCTACTCCAGCCCTGACTTCACATCCTTCTCCAGTTTAACTGCGATCTCCCCTCATGACCTTTCCGAGCTCATCCTGTCCAGAAGACCCACTTCCTGCTCCCTTGACCATTTTCCCATCAAACTGCTGACCACCAACTTCCTTTTCTGGCTCCCATGTTAGCTGACATGGTTAACAGTTCTCTCTCCTCAGTTACTGTCCCCCTCTCCCTCAAATATGCTGTCATCACCCCTCTCTCCAAAAAAAAAAATCAACCCTCGATCCCTCCATCCTGGCAAACTACCGCCCCCATCTCCAACCTCCCTTTCCTCTTAAAGTCCTTGAATGTGTTGCCTATTCCCAAATCTATGCCCATCTTTCCCGCAATTCCATGTTTGAATCCCTCCAATCCGGTTTCCGCGCTTGCCACAGTACCGAAACGGCTTTCAGTTGAAATAATGACAGTCCAAATATTTTTTAAAAACGCGATTTGATTCAACAGACTGACGGCAAAGTGTTTACATAAGGTTTTCCCATTATAAGTGTTAACATTAAAGAGTGGCAGGAAATGCGCACCATGCAAGTGTCTAATCTATTAGATAAAATGGTAGGCGTGTGGAAATGACTCAGAATCCCAAAACACGACAAATTAGAGAAGGTTATGAAGGCTGGACTGTCCCAGCATCCACCGGGAAAGTGAAGGTGCTCCCTGAAAACTACAGGTCTGGCCGCAAACGTACAAGATCATGACCCCGAGGCCGGAGATAGTAAACAAAGTGATATCCGAGCGAAGCGGCTCAGTGCAAGGAAGAAAATATTTTAAAGATATACGGTGGTCGGACCACACAGAATCAAAGCGCTGGAACTCGAGAGTTACATTTTCTCCGTGCATATCAGCAGCATAAATAAGACCACCTATTTCCACCTCCATAACATCGTCCGTCTCCATCCCTGCCTCAGCTCGTCCGCTGCTGAAACCCTCATCCATGCCTTTGTTACCTCTAGACTTACTACGCCAACTCACTCCTGGCTGGCCTCCCACATTCTACCCTATTTAAACTAGAGGTGATCCAAAACTCAGCAGCCCGTGTCCTGCTCACCCATCACCCCTGTGCTCGCTGACCTACATTGGTTCCCGGTTAAGCAACGACTCGATTTCAAAATTCTCATCCTTGTTTTCAAATCCCTCCATGGCCTCGCCCCTCCCTATCTCTGTAATCTCCTCCAGCCCCACAACCCCCTCTTTCCCCTTTCCCCTCTCTCTTCCACCCCCCCCACCACCACAGATGTCTGCACTCCTCTAATTCTCCCCTCTTGAGCATCGCTGATTATAATCGCTCAACTATTGGTGGCCATGCCTTCTGTTGCCTCGGCCCCAAGATCTGGAACTCCCTGCCTAAACCTCTCCAGCTTTCTAGCTCTCTTTCCTCCTTTAAGACACTCCTTAAAACCCATCTCTTTGGCCAAGCTTTTGATCCACCTGCGCTAATTTCTACTTATGCGGCTTGGTGTCAAATTTGTATTGTATAACACTCCTGTGAAGCGCCTTAGAACTGGTTGTCAGACAGGAAGCAAAGAGTAGGAGTAAATGGGTACTTTTCAGAATGGCAGGCAGTGACTAGTGGGGTACCGCGAGGTTCTGTGCTGGGGCCCCAGCTGTTTACACTGTACATTAATGATTTAGATGAGGGGATTAAATGTAGTATCTCCAAATTTGCGGATGACACTAAGTTGGGTGGCAGTGTGAGCTGCGAGGAGGATGCTGTGAGGCTGCAGAGCGACTTGGATAGGTTAGGTGAGTGGGCAAATGCATGGCAGATGAAGTATAATGTGGATAAATGTGAGGTTATCCACTTTGGTGGTAAAAACAGAGAGACAGACTATTATCTGAATGGTGACAGATTAGGAAAAGGGGAGGTGCAAAGAGACCTGGGTGTCATGGTACATCAGTCATTGAAGGTTGGCATGCAGGTGCAGCAGGCGGTTAAGAAAGCAAATGGCATGTTGGCCTTCATAGCAAGGGGATTTGAGTACAGGGGCAGGGAGGAGTTGCTACAGTTGTACAGGGCATTGGTGAGGCCACACCTGGAGTATTGTGTACAGTTTTGGTCTCCTAACCTGAGGAAGGACATTCTTGCTATTGAGGGAGTGCAGCGAAGGTTCACCAGACTGATTCCCGGGATGGCAGGACTGACCTATCAAGAAAGACTGGATCAACTGGGCTTGTATTCACTGGAGTTCAGAAGAATGAGAGGGGACCTCATAGAAACATTAAAAATTCTGACGGGGTTAGACAGGTTAGATGCAGGAAGAATGTTCCCAATGTTGGGGAATTCCAGAACCTTGGGTCACAGTCTAAGGATAAGGGGTAAGCCATTTAGGACCGAGATGCAGAGGAACTTCTTCACCCAGAGAGTGGTGAACCTGTGGAATTCTCTACCACAGAAAGTTGTTGAGGCCAATTCACTAAATATATTCAAAAAGGAGTTAGATGAGGTCCTTACTACTAGGGGGATCAAGGGGTATGGCGAGAAAGCAGGAATAGGGTACTGAAGTTGAATGTTCAGCCATGAATGGCGGTGCAGGCTAGAAGGGCCGAATGGCCTACTCCTGCACCTATTTTCTATGTTTCACTACGTTAAAGGTGCTATATGTTATGTATGCCACACCCTTTAACCTGCATTCTACCGCCACCAGAGGGCGCATCTGTTGGAGTCCCAAGGGATCCCATGCCGTGCCGGCACTCTGGAGTCAGAATAGAGAGACTAAGGTCACAATTACTCAAGTCTACAGTACTCAGTCACATTGATTTATTTGAGACATAACACTATATAAATACAAGTTGTTGTTCTTGTGCATACAGAATGAGACACACTGCACAAGCCAACAATAAAACACATGGAAGCGCACCAATGAAACAGGGAGCATGTTACTCGGTGGGGCTCGAGACCTTACGGCCCCGGTAACCCTCAGCTTGTAGCAGCCAGGAGTTTCTAACAATCAGCGCTAGGCAACACTCGCCGTCCTGCTATAAAACGTGAGACTTTGTTCAGAACTCCAGCAAACCGATCCCAGCAGGAGGGCGAGGAGAAGAATATTCTGGACCCCTCCCTGCAGCATAATAGCCAGACCGGAAAAGTGTGTTTATTTTAGATCGAGGCACAGCCCTGCCTATTGGGCTGATCTTTCAGGTTAGATCACTGTCGGAAGCTGCAGCACCTGCCCCTAACCCAACTGCACAATACCACCAGAGGGTCCTTGTGTCTTCATGGGATTACTTTAATGTTTGTGTCAGTTTAATGTTTGAGATGATAGATGTTATTGCCGGAGTATTGGAAAACTGCCATTTCAAGCACACGCAGTTCCTCCTCAGAGCAACTTTCATTTTAGTTTCGCACGGAACTCGTGGCTCTGTCTCCCAAAGTGTGGGCCTGACCACCAGCTCTGGAGCATAGGTTAGTGCAGTCAGGGGCAACACTAAACTAAACTTGCTGCATTCGGTAAGACCCCTCGGCAGGAAGGGAGAGAAAAGACCACAGGTCTGGAGGGAGAGAAGGCCTCTCATCCCTTCCACAGCCCACATATTATTATTCTATCATAATGTCTCCTTCCTCATGTTTTGATCCCAATCATTGAGAAACATTAATTTCCTCCACTTACCAACCCCAAAATAAATCAACTGTGCCATTAATGTCTCTATAACCCTCAATTCATTGCTCACCTCCCAAACCCGCGCCCTCTTACCACCTAGAAGGACAAGGGCAGCAGGCTCACGGGAACACCATCACCTCCAGGTTTCCCTCCAAGTCTCTCACCATCCTGATTTGGAAGTATATCGCCGTTCCTTCATCGTCGCTGGGTCAAAATCCTGGAACTCCCTCCCCAATAGCACTGTGGGAGCACCTTCACCACAGGCTGCAGCGGTCCAAGGCAGCGGCTCACCACCACCTTCTCAAGGACAATTAGGGATGGGCAATAAATGCCAGCCTTGCCCACATCCCAGGAATAAATAAAGGAAAAGGTGTAATTTATCTCGAAGTAGCTCCCTTGTCACAGTCAATGCTTCTGTGAGCTTTCGCCTTGTGCTTCTCCAATGCCCCAAGTACTGTGTCCTACACTCTCCTACTCTAGCTCATTTTTCCTTACAGATTGTGAGAGAAATTTGGCATTAGGGGTACCAGCGGGACAAGGGTTAAAGTGCTGGTTCCTGCACCGACCCATAAGGAGGTAAAAGGCCTCTCTTCGGCCTTGTACCAAGGCTCCGGAAGTCATCAGTTCAATAATATTCCGACAGGATATGATGTGAGAACCTAAAAAGACATTGATAAGACCTTGCGAAGAGGCTCGAGGCAGACTCACGGGCACCAAGGAGAATCAACAAATTCTGACCTAATGAAGTCATTCTAGTCACGGCCTAAGGTGGTCACGAGGGTCTTGGCCTGTCAATCCAAAGTAGCACTAATAAGGTAGTCCAATTAGAGAAGTAGCACTGATAAGGTAGTCCAATTAGAGATCATGGGTGTTCTTACCAGGGAACGGAGGGGTTTTTGAAATGTATAAAAGTTGTATGATTGTGCTGTTCGGAGAGCATCTCCACTCACAGGCAGCTGTGATGAGAAGTGTTCCCGGACGTTCGTAATAAAAGATCGTGATACCTTGCCATTCGTCTCTGTCTGCTAACTCCGGGGGCTGTTACGCGGGTGGGGGCGAGCGTCGACCCTCTATACCAGGGGAGGAGAAGCCTTCCCGTTTTCCCCTTACATTTGGCGCTGCGAGCAGGGTACGGACTTCCCGAACGGAACAATGACCCAGCTGTTGGGATGAGTATGTTTTAATTTACCACCTTCAAGTTAGAGCTGTGTCATTGTAAACCTCAAGGGAAGGACATCTGTACAAAGAACCATTTGTAGCAGGTCCAGGAGGGACGGAGACGGAGGACAGGGACGATCTAGGGGTAGAAGGGGGTCAAAAGTTGCATCCTAAAACGCGTCCATGGAGGTAGCATGGCAGTGCAAGGGTATGACGCATGGGAAGATAAAGAGGAAGGTCTATTGATTCGAAGCGGTATGAGCGCACGGTGCAGGGACGAGACATATTGACCCAAAGCGTGGCAGTACGAGTGTACGGCGCCAAGGGAAGACATATAGATATTGAGGACATGGAGACGACGTCCCTACAGTGACGGGATATATTGACCCAAAGCGTGACAGTACGAGTGTACGGCGCCAAGGGAAGACATATAGATATAAATAACGTCCTGCATACCAACACGAATTAAAGGGAGTGCCCAAGATAGCCCCGAAGAAGATGGGTAACACGGCTAGTAAAAAGGCGAATAAATTCAATCATTAATTGTAACTTGCATAACTACATAATGCCATAAAAAAGCTGATAGTGACTATCTTAAATGACATATGGATCCAAAAATAGAGCCGGCCAAACAATTAATAAGCATTGTTGAATGAAGAGAGACTTTTGTGAATGTCGGTCATTGAGCGAGCGTCCTTGTGTGATTTTTTGACTGCGGAATGAATTTTTCATGTTTCTGAAAGCCTGTTTGGAACAATGGGGGAGTTGTCTGTTTGTTTTAGCTCCACCCACTTTTTCAGACAGTGTGAAAGTTTTTTTAACCTTTGTAGTGTTGTCCTGTATGTAGGAAGTTTTAAGTTAGAAACGCAGATATGGGTTTATTCGGATGATATTAAGAGAAGGCACAACAAAATACTGAGATGGATTCAAACTAAAAAAATATTAAATTAAATCTGATCTCTTTTTAAAAAAAAAAAGGAGAAAATAAAACTAAAAGGTTTGGAAACAATCTAGGGATCAGGTCAAACTCCTGAGCGAGTGGCGAGCTATCTGCGAAGGTGTAAAAGGGACTTTTGAAAAAATGTTAAAAAGGCAAGCTTTAGCAGTTTAGAAAAAAGATATTGTAACGGCCTTGAAACTGGAACATTTGAGATAACGAAAAGCAACCCTCAAAGCCTACGTGCTAGACTCCGTTCTAGTTATGGAGAAAAGAAAAAAAGATAAAGACACAACTTTGAAAGAAAAAAAATTGAATGAATTTGAAAGAAAAAGTGTCTTCGATTGTCTGATGATTTTAAATTAACAAATTTACAGAGACATGAGCCCTCCGTGTAAAATACAAAACCTAATTTGGAGAAGGGAGATCTGAAAAAAAAAGACGTAACGTACTAAATAGGTGCTGACAAAAAAAAAGGGATGTTTGCGATGGAAAAAGACATAACGTGCTAAATACTAGTTGATATCGGCTGTGAAAAGATATTGGTTTAATGATTTTAAATTACGAGAACGTTTCACTGCAGTTTGAAAGATTTCCAAAATGGATGTTGTTTATCAAGGAAAGTCCCGAACAGTCTAAACAAGCAGGAGAGTTTTGAAAATAATGAAGAGAAAAGATCTAAGCTATGCGAACTCAGCACAGAAAGAGAAAAACTGGGAATTAGAGAACCTTACTGAATTTTAAAATTCTTATAGAAAATGGAACTGGCACGGAAGTTTAGATTTTGTGCTGAGAGAGAAATGAAACACAAGATTTGCCCAGTGAACAGGACCGTAAAAAATTGGAGTTTAATCTAAAATGCCATCTTTCCTGATGAGAAGACTTTTATTATGACGGCTTTACTAATGATTTCTGCTGTTTTAACGGATTCCTAATTTCTAAGCAAGTTTTGAAGGCACAAAGACTTAAAAAAAAATTTTGTATGATTACGCGAAGTCACGTAATGACATCAGGCCTTCTTACAAACCTGTAAAGGAGTTAACCCTTTCCATTGACAGCTGTTTTATACTGGACATTATTAATTTGGATTTCTTAATAGAATAAAAAAGACTCACCTGACAGATAGAGGAAATGGTGGGATAGTCAGAATAAAAATAAAACAGAACTACCATATGTAATAATACTCACCTGATACAAATAAAAGAAAGATACTGAAACAAAACAAATTCAAGAGTTAAAAGCTAAGATAAATAAGCTGGAAGAGATTTTTTAAAAACGGGACCAGACGGATAGTGCAGTGCGCAGCCATAGCACCATCACCTATGGCAATAGAGCCAATGTACCCCACGGTGGGTACGTGTAGTCCACAAACCCAATCTAACCCTTACCTCCGATTTCACAGAGTGACCTCGACATGCATGGATAAAAGATGAATAGACCAGAACCTAACACCTGGTGACGACCAGGCTATCTCTTTAAAATTTGCAGATAAAACGCTCACCGAGATGGGACCGCAGCGGCTACTTCGACTCTGGAGACTCAGGATACTGGGAATCCACACAAGCACTGGATAATACAGACAGACTACGAGAGATATAGCACACGCAGGAAAGACACAACTACATGAACTAGCTTTGTTTCATTTAACTGCCAAAATATGCATCCCAGCAGCCAAGGACTGGAGGAAGGACAGAACTTATTTTAACGCATGGCTATGTATAGTGTATTAAGTAAGGTTGTAATGCAGCAGGCTGCCGATGCCAGGGCGCCAGTAGATTCCAAGGACAGGAGCAAGTTCATAGGACCAAAAGGGGAAGGGCGCAGAAATCCAACTGGATGGAGTGTGGAGGAAAGAGAAACAGAAGGGTGGGAACAGAACAGAGCAAAAGGGGGGTGGGACCCCAGGATGTTTAGGAAAACTGGCCAGTGGGATAAAATGAAGACCAAGGAAGGTCTCTGGAATATAAGGTGTATGCGGTAACAACACGGAGAAGCCGGTATTGATCATGCGCAGCACAAACAAGGAATACAACCCAAAAAGGGGGGCGAATGGAGCGTGGAGGAAAGATGACAATGTAGTGGACCTGAAATAAAGGTCCGGCTGGGGCACCAAACACGCCCAAAGGGACCCTGGGAAATCCTACCGCTGCCCCGACAACCACCCTGGGGACAACAACTCTTCCCAGCACAACCACGCAAGTCCCCCCATAAGCCCGTCCATAAAGACTGGAACCAAAGGGGGGCTAGTAATAAAAGAATCGAACGAAAGGATACAATTTGGGGTGCATCAGCGACTACTTAACCTAAACCTAATGGATATCATTCTTCCTAGCTTCTGTGGGAATGAAACTATAAGTCTATACCAGAACCTGACACAACGGATCCTCGAAGGCCTCCACTACTCTGAGATTTAATGTCAGAAAGGGAACAGGACAAGGTCGAACAAAAAGGGGAATACTGGAAACATTTGGCACGGGGGCTACGACGATGAATTCCATAGACCTGTATGCAATAGACGACCGGGTTAACAACTTAACGCAAATCTTGAGGGGGTTTACTGGGGAGGGACATGGATAACCAAGCCCTACAAGCGCGGTTGGGAGATGGCGCGGAAGGGGAACTGTTACAGGTGGCCCATACATTACAGAAGCATGCCAAGACAATAAATTTGATCAACACAATGGGGAACGACATAAGTAAACGATTACAAGCTGAGATAGTTTACTCCGGGTATGGGGCCTGGATATTAAGTGAAGTACAACATAACTTGGAGCAACTCCAGAATGGGGACATACCAGATTGGATCCCGAACAGCATACTTAACAATGAATAACACGTGCGAGGTACGAAGGAATAGTCATGCATGGGTGCCAAAATTCAGATGTATTACTGGGTGGGTGAATAGAATTGGATTCTTGGATTCGTGTTGTCCATACCACAGTATGATGTAACACAGGGAGACCCCTGATATCAGATCGATATCAGTGAAGTAAGAAACCAAACTCGGTTGCGTTATCATCAGCCTGCCAGACGGGTGATTAAAATTAAATAAGTACGAAAGGCATTGACATAACCAATTGCTATAAAAATAATCAAGTGATTTTATGTCGAGGTACGTCACAAATGACTATTGCAGATTCCACCAAACAAACGGATGCATGCTGAGTATCACTCCTCTCGAACACAATTCCGAAACAATCGCTGCTCCACAAGGGAATGGAGCACAGGAGCAGCCAACCCGACGATTAAGACCAGGGGAGGAGTCACCCCCTGTGTCATCACCAATCCTAACTTCTGTTTCAGGCCCATGGGAAAAATAGACATAAATGGATACCACATACATCCCGAGACAACGGAAATCATCCATGGAATGGTCACGGATACCCCCCGAGAAGGGTACAATGAGGCAGTATGGAAACTGCAAGGCAAACAGATACCGGAATTAAATGAGGAACAATTACGTTTGGTGCAAGGAATCCAGAATCAAAGACGACAGTATATCCAGCTGATGGAAGCAGACAACCTACAGAGAGACACTAACGCGATGCTGGCTGATCAGCCCTGGTACTCAAAGCTGTGGGTCATTGGACTTGATATTCAAATTCACCCATGGATAAGAATAATATCACATGTACTAGTAGTAATACAGGGCCTGGTTCTGATGGTCATGATGGGATTAACATGTGCATGAATTAAACAGGCCAAACGATACGTCAGGGCACGCACTATGATTAAGGCCATAGGGGTTTTTGAAATTTAATAAGTCCTACAGGAAGGACTTACCTTACATAACTCTGCGGGAAAGGTTTCAGGAGATCCCGAAGCTTGGGAGATGGACACCCAGGTGAACGGACCTATCTGAACTTGCCGACAGGGAGATAGTTATCGGGAAATATAGCCAGCTTGGCATATAGCCAAGGGCCAAAATGGGGGAATTGTAAGAGAAATTTGGCATTAATGGTACCAGCGGGACAAGGGTTAAAGTGCTGGTTCCTGCACCAACCCATAAGGAGGTAAAAGGCCTCTCTTCGGCCTTGTACCAAGGCTCCAGAAGTTATGAATTCAATAATATTCCGACAGGATATGATGTGAGAACCTAAACAGACATTGATAAGACCTTGCGAAGAGGCTCGAGGCAGACTCACGGGCATCAAGGAGAATCAACAAATTCTGACCTAATGAAGTCATTCTAGTCACGGCCTAAGGTGGTCACGAGGGTCTTGGCCTGTCAATCCAAAGTAGCACGAATAAGGTAGTCCAATTAGAGATCTAGGGCGTTCTTACCAGGGAACGGAGGGGTTTTTGAAATGTATAAAAGTTGTATGATTGTGCTGTTCGGAGAGCATCTCCACTCACAGGCAGCTGTGATGAGAAGTGTTCCCGGACGTTCGTAATAAAAGATCGTTATATCTTGCCATTCGTCTCTGTCTGCTAACTCCGGGGGCTGTTACGTGGGTTGGGATGAGCGCCGACCCTCTATACCAGGGGGCCCGCTCGTGGGAGGAGAAGCCTTCCCGTTTTCCCCTTACACAGATTTTCCAGAAAACCACTGTTACTCCATCCACTATTAACTCTGGTGGAGGTCATCATAACAATTACCACTCAACATCACTGTCAACAGATAAACCCACATATATTACAAGTATTGCCTCTGCACAAACTTCCTGCTGGTCACACTTACTTCCTGTGCCATAATTTTGACACACTTGATGTCACAGTTTTCTCATACCTTGTCCTCATAGCTGGGCAACAACATTATAAAAAGCTGAGAAATACTTTTCAGTTAATATTATCAGGAGGAGCAAGCCTTGGGCTTAGGGGTAGTGTTCTCCCTGGAGTTAGAAGGGTTGTTTCAGCCCCACTCCAGATGAGCAGAGAGCGGTCTCGGACTCCTGGACCTGGGGTGAGGGGGGTGGGGGAGGGGGGGCGATACAACTGGCCTCTACACCCCTTTGTTAGGGAAAGAACAGAACAAAACAATAGCAAAGCTTCTGATCACTATCCAGGAAGCCATGCTGGAAAGTGCATGTGTGGATATCATCTTTGATGGGATACCTCCTGTAGTTGAACAGTCGACCAACGATCAAGTACACTCACACATTAGGAATGGGTATCTGGGCGAGGTACTGGGTACTGGAGCCGGAACCCAGCAAGTGTCAGCACCGTCAAGTGTGAACCTCTTGCTGTCGCCATGTTACACAGAAGTCAAAGCTGCTGTTTTTTGGAGATAGTTCCAGGAAACTTTAATGCATCACAACTCAGCACAGCACTGAACGACGGTCACAGAAAGGCAGGGCGCCACCTAGCAATGTCATTATTGTTTCAGAAATAACGAGCAACAGGTTACAGGAAGTTTTAACACACACATTACTGTAAACTAGAGGTGATCCAAAACACGGTAACCCTGTGTCCTAACTCGCACCAAGTCCCGCTCACCCATCACCCCCCATGCTTGCTGACCTACACAGGATCCTGGTTAAACAACGCCCCGATTTCAAGATTCTCATCCTTATTTTCAAATCCCTCCATGACCTCGCCCCCTCCCTATCTCTAATCTCCTCCAGCCACCTCCCCTCCCAGAGATGTCTGCGCTCCTCTAATTCTACTCTCGAGTAGAGGCAGAAACCCTCACCACATTTAAAAAAGTACTTGGATGTGCACTTGAAGTGCCGTAACCTGCAGGGTTACGGACGGAGAGCTGGAAAGTGGGATTAGGCTGGATAGCTCTTTGTCGGCCGGCGTGGACACGATGGGCCGAAATGGCCTCCTTCCGTGCTGTAAATTTCTATGATTCTATGATTTGCAGATTATTCAGAAGAGGCTGTGGAAAATCAGGGAGACTGAGAGGTGAAACGCAGCCAGTGAATATCAGTGTGGGACCAGTGAGACAGGGCTGGCGATGAGGGACAAACCAGAGCCTTCAATGAGGGCCAACCTGAGGCAGTCCAAATTCAGAGAGCTTGAACGTTCTTCAAAATGGCCAACAGAAATTGCCTGTGCTGATACACAGGCTGCATTCATTTATGTATACAACCTGACAAAATTCACCAATGCTGATATAGCCCCCCAAAACAGCAGACAAATAAAACCATCCTCAATATAGTCTTCTGACCAGGGCCAGTGTGTATTAGTGACTGAATAAGTTAAATTCGACTGTTAGCACAAGGGATTTCAGGATCTTTGCCAGTGCTTTGGAGATCATATTTCACAATTTGGCAAAATAGTTTTGTGAAAACTGAAACCTAATGGCCTTGCTTGTGACAACAAATAAGTGCAGAGAGTGTAATTGAAACTGCAGGAACACATTGAGACCGATTTCCTAAGTCTGAAGTGCTGGCATATTGTGAAATCGCAGGTACACGGTTACATGGTTTTTGCCCATTAATACTGACAAGTGGACACAAGCTTAAAAATGCCGATAGTCATGAAATGATGCCAGTTGGCATGTTGGTTTTATTTTTATTTATTTGTTCACGGGATGTGGGCGTCACTGGCAAGGCCAGGATTTATTGCCATCCCCTGATTGGCCTAGAGAAAGTGGTGGTGAGCCGCCTTATACAACTGACTGGCTCGCTAGAGCACTTCAGAGGGCAGTTAAGAGTCAATCACATTGGTGTGGGTCTGGAGTCACATTTAGGCCCAAACCGGGTAAGGACGGCAAATTTCCTTCCCTGAAGGACATTAGTGAACCAGATAGGTTTTTACGACAATCTGATAGTTTGATAGTCACCATTATTACTGCACTAGCTTTTTATTCCAGATTTATTTATTGAACTAAATTTAAATTCCCCAGCTGCCGTGGTGGGATTTGAACTCACTCCTGATCATTAGTCCAGGCCTCAGGATTACTAGTCCAGTAACAGAACCACTGTTGGGGTAAAAAGTCTTCTCTTCCTCAAGGTGGACTCCCTAATATAAGGAATTGACACCTGCCCCTCTCTCGTATAGCGACCACGGAGTCACTCAAACTAAACCTCGCTTAACTGGTTTTTATTCAAGCATGCTCGGGAAGGTTCCAATGAACACTTCTCCGATCAGAGGTTTTGCAATTACAATAAAACATTTTTTCGAGATTTGCGACCCTCCTACAAAACCACCGATTGGCTTACTGCTCAGACTGGCTCGGAGTTGTTCCCCCCACCTGTCCATCTCCCATCACATGTCACCCTCCCGGAATGTGTTATTCAGTGGTTTCAACTTTGTCTCAGTTCCTCATGATGTGTTGATGAACTTTGTTTTACAGGGTGGTGCCTCCCTATCCCTCTCCCAAGAACTCTAGTCAAAACTACCAGTTAATACCATCCTGTTCCCATGCTGCTATAATCTGTGTTCCCAAACATTTTACTGTCCTTCTTCTGTCCTGAATATGTAAGCTTCCATTGGTCAATTACAATCTCTACTGAAAGACAGAGGAACTCCCAATTCCTCAGAACCTCTTAATACTGATAAGCCCTACAATCTGGACCATGTCTCAGATCAATTCAGTGCCTTCAGTATCCTTTTATTCACCATTTTTTATCCCCTCACAACCACTATGCTCCCATACCCATGTATGATTCTGTATACAGTAAACACCGCCCTTTACCAACCAGACCATCAAGGACACTATTACTACCTTACAATAACCCAAGAAGAGTGGATTCATCTGAACTCCAGTCTTGCATTTTGGTAGAAACAGCCCTACTCGGGATTACACCGGATATATGGCACAGAAATAGGCCATTCGGCCCAACCAGTCCATGCCTCCTCCTGCCTTTCCTCATCTAACCCTATCCGCAGAACCCTCGATTCCCGTATCTGATCTAGGACAACGGGAAATGACAGCCCTCTGGGTACGTCAGATAAAATTCATTAAAGTCTTTCCCTGCACATCTCTCCTTGCAGTGCTGGGGCTCGGCTCAGGATGTTGATCAGGTTTAATGCTGTAAATTGAGTCCTTGTGAGGGGCTACATGGCTCCTGCTCCTATGATGACGAGGAAGTATCAAGCAACCCGAGAGATCCCAGCTTCACCAGCTCCCGAGATGAACCAGCAGGACATCTACCCCAGGAGAGGGGACTGTTCTGCAGATTTTAAACTGACGGCTTTGCTGCACAGAATGCTCCACAGCAGGCTCTTTCCTCTTGTCTGAATTTGCTAAAACTTTTTTTACATTAGACTTTTCAAGTTCAGTAAAAGCTGTATTACCCCATTAAAGGCCATGGGCAGAGAATAGGACTCATATAAAGGGCAAGAGTAGGGAGAAGGCCCCAAAGAGGCCAAGGACAGGGCACAGGGCCCAGGGACAGGGAGCAGGGCCCAATTAAGGCCCAGGGATAGGATGCAGAGACTCCGCCACCTCAGAGGATGAATTGTCCCGGTTGATAGACTGCAGGCGTGTGAAACAGTTGCTGCTGCTCTCCTCGGGCACCAATGGTCTGGCGGGCATGGTGTTTGCTGTACTATTGGCCAGACGTCCCCAAACCCCCGGAGAAAAGCCGCCGAGGGAGCGCCGGCAGCGTGTCTGCGTGAAAAAGGAGCGGAGGAAATTGGCAGTAAAGGGGTGGGCTTCCAAGCTCCCAAACCTCTCTCCTGACTGGATTTACATCAATGACTGTGGTGAGCAGCAGTCTGCCATCATGGGCTCGCATTTATATAGGACAGAAAAACAACCCCGTTTAAAAGGAGGTTAAGAGGTGACCCAATAGAGGTTTTCAAGGTGATGAGGGGTTTTGATCGAGTACAACTATTCCCCTCTGGGCAAGTGGGTCAATAACCAGAGGTCATCGATTCAAAATCGTCGGCAAAGGATCGGGGTGGGGGGGATGGGGAGAAATGTTTTCACTCAGAGTTGTGGAGATGTGGAACATTCTATGTGAGGTGGTGGTGGATACTGCTCCCATCCATAGTGTTACAGGGAGTTGGGAATGGGGAAGGTACGGGGTTACGGACACAAAGCGGGAGTGTGGGACTGAACAAGCTGCTCTTTCATAGAGCCGGCACAGGCACAGGCGGGCCGAAGGGCCTCCTTCTGTGCTGTCAGTTTCTATGATTCTGTGAAATGTTGGGGATGTGGGCGTTGCTGGCAAGGTTCATGTCTAGTTGCCCTGGGAAGGTGGTGGAGGGACCATTGCACTCACACCATGGCATTCATTCTGGAATTCCAGGATATTGAGCCATTCGATGAAAGCCGATTATATCCAAGGCAAGATGGTGCCTGCCGCTTGGAGAAGAGCTTGGAGCTGATGGTGTTGCCATGACATTGCTGCTCTATAAATTCTCGAGGGACGGGAGGCGCTGTTGAAGTGACCATAAGAATTAGGAGCCGGAGTCGGCCATACGGCTCCTCGAGCCTGCTCCGCCATTCAATAAGATCATGGCTGATCTTTGACCTCAACTCCACTTACCTGCACTATCCCCATATCCCATGACTCCAAAAATCTATCGATCTCTGTCCTGAATATACTCAACGATTGAACTTCCACTGCCTTCTGGGGCAGAAAATTCCAAAGATTCACAGCCCTCTGAGTGAAGAAATTCCTCATCTCAGTCCTTATCCTGAGACTGACCCTGGCGAGTTGCTGCAGTGCCTCCTGTGGATGGTACACACTGCAGCCACAGTGCGCCAGTGGTGGAGGGGGTGGATATCGAGCCCAGTGAGAGGGGCATCGATCAAACAATCTGCTCTGTCCTGGGTGGACTGTCATAGAATCATAGAATGGTCACAGCACAGAAGGTGGCCATTCAGTCCCTCGAGCCCGTGCCACAGTTCCTGAAAGTTGGTAGAGTTATGCCAGAAAACTATGTGGCAAGTTAACATAATAGGAGCAGGAGTAGGCCATTTGGCCCCTCGAGCCTGCTCCGCCATTTAATAAGATCATGGCTGATCTGATCATGGACTCAGCTCCCCTTCCCTGTCCGCTCCCCATAACCCTTCACTCCCTTATCGCTCAAAAATCTGTCTATCTCCGCCTTAAATATATTCAATGACCCAGCCACCACAGCTCTCAGATTTACAACCGCCAGAAGAAATTCTTCCTCATCTCTGTTTATTCTAAGACTATGCCCCCTAGTTTTAGTTTCCCCTATGAGTGGAAATATCCTCTCTGCATCCACCTTGTCGAGCCCCCTCATTATCTTATATTACAATAAGATCACCTCTCATTCTTCTAAACTCCAATGTGTATAGGCTCAACCTTTCCTCATAAGTCAACCCCCTCATCTCCGGAATCAACCTAGTGAACCTTCTCCGAACAGCCTCCAATGCAAGTATATCCTTCCTTAAATACGGAGACCAAAACTGTAAGCAGTACTCCAGGTGTGGCCTCACCAATACCCTATACAGTTGTAGCAGGACTTCTCTGCTTTTATATTCCTTCCCCCCTTGCAATAAAGGACAACATTCCAGGAGGCTTTGATTCACTGCCTGTGGTCTAGATGTTAAGCAGCAGTGCTCTCGATACCAGGATGCCGAGTACATCTTTCCATGAAAGAGATGGTCGAATTGACGCAAGTGCCCTGGGTGGAGAGGGTCCACCTCAGAAGCTGTGCCTGCAGCTTCCCCACAATAACTGCAATCCTCTCCAGCTGCATCTGTAGGGGCTTGGAGCAAAGACATTTCACAGGGTGCTGTGACGGAGGTCGCAGTGAGAATCTCCCAGCTGCACAGACCATTCCAGTGAAACCTAGGGAATGCAAACACTACTGAAGCACCTTAGGACCTTAAGATCTTTGGATCTTTAGTTTAAAATAACAATTGTAAACGCAAGTTCTTGTGGCGGAGTCCCCAGACTGCGATACCTCAGTGATGGGACTGCACCAACATTCCCAATGCCGGATCCCAAATCTAATGCCAATTTGTTTCATGAGGGTTTCCCGACATAGTGCAAGCCTGAAAGTCTAAGAAATATATTTAATTTAATTTTATAAAGCCACATACATGTCAAACTAAAAGCACGCTCTCTAAATGAGAAGGAGCAGGAACTCACATTTACATCAGGGGCTGTCAATCATTCCTGAGGGATGGCTGCAGCTCGCTGGGAATCGAAATGGTTAATGGAACGGATTATTTATCCATCTATATGTGAGTGAGACAGAATGAGAATGTCTGAGGATGGGAGCGGAATAGTGAGCATGTGTGCGCGTGTAGGTATTTCCACACGTGGAGAAAGGTTATTATCAATCAGCCTTGTTGCTGATTGATGTTGGCCGAGGCACTGCCACCAAGTGGTCATTGTATGTGCAATCAGTGTGTTCCTGATCACGGTGGGCAGCCTGTATGGCCCACCTCTGTCCACTGTTTCAGCGGAGGCGCCAACCGATTTATTCTCTTGCAATTTCCAAGAGAACAAAAGAAAGGTGCGCCGACCATCAGGCAGAGTGAGATCGGTACATTCAGTTCAGAACCGCGATCAGACCGAGACCGGTCTCAGTGGCACTGACCGTGCGGGTCCACCGACACATTGGAAGAGTTGTGGTTTGTGGTGCCGAGCGATTTATGGAATTCCAGCTCCAGGGGGTTTGACCGAGAGCCCAGATTAGTGTGTGGTCCTGATGCTGAAACAGCAGCGGTTGGATATCAATACCAACGCTGCCTTTTACTCACATAACAACAGCTTTGTCAGGCTCAACAATTGTCACTGGAGCAGCCCCTCCCTCCACACACACACACAACATCGCACACACCATAGATAGCCCTTCCACACCGAATATCTCACACCACAGAAAGCCCCTCCTCCATCCATTGATCCGCTCTGGTGTTCACCGTAGACAGACCCATACACATCTCCCTGCACTCGGATTCCGGCTTCAGCATGGCAGCAAGAGAGAGACTGACTAGACATGGGAACAGTTTCTCTAACAGCTGTGTAACAAACAGTGAGCTTACTAGGAAACTACTAGGTGGCTCTTTCTCGACCGACACGGACACGATGGGCCGAATGGCCTCCTGTGTCGTAGTTTTCTATGATTTTATGATTCTCTGTCCTCAATCATCTCGTATGTACTGTAGTTTATATTTAACTTTTTTTTAAATTAAGCATTTAAAAAGGGTCAGTACATTCGACAAACAGCACAAATGCCAACATCTAAATTTCGAGCTCCTCCCCACGTAGAGAGAGACAGTGCGCTTTCCAACACAGTGCATAAAAGGGACAGGAGCAGAGACAAAGGGCATAAGTAAAGTGAAACAGACTTTAGAAACATAGAAAATAGGTGCAGGAGTAGGCCATTCGGCCCTTCGAGCCTGCACCACCATTCAATAAGATCATGGATGATCATTCACCTCAGTACCCCTTTCCTGCTTTCTCTCTATACCCCTTGATCCCTTTAGCCTTAAGGGCCATATCTAACTCTCTCTTGAATATATCCAGTGAACTGGCATCAACATCTCTCTGCAGTAGGGAATTCCACAGGTTAACAACTCTCTGAGTGAAGAAGTTTCTCCTCATCTCAGTCCTAAATGGCTTACCCCTTATCCTTAGACTATGTCCCCTGGTTCTGGACTTCCCCAACATCGGGAACATTCTTCCTGCATCTAACCTGTCCAGTCTCGTCAGAATTTTATGTTTTTATGAGATCCCTCTCATCCTTCTAAACTCCAGTGAATATAGGCCCAGTCGATCCAGTCTCTCCTTATATGTCAGTTCTGCCATCTCGGAATCAGTCTGGTGAACCTTCACTGCACTCCCTCAATAGCAAGAACGTCCTTCCTCAGATTAGGAGACCAAAACTGAACACAATATTCCAGGTGAGGCCTCACCAAGGCCCTGTACAACTGCAGTATGACCTCCCTGCTCCTATACTCAAATCCTTTAGCTATGAAGGC
This sequence comes from Pristiophorus japonicus, assembly GCF_044704955.1. Lineage (NCBI taxonomy): Eukaryota > Metazoa > Chordata > Chondrichthyes > Pristiophoridae > Pristiophorus > Pristiophorus japonicus. The sequence continues at coordinate 251,306,287 of NC_091982.1, forward strand.
CAACATACCATTTGCCTTCTTCACCGCCTGCTGTACCTGCTTGCCAACTTTCAATGACTGGTGTACCATGACACCCAGGTCTCGTTGCACCTCCCCTTTTCCTAATCTCCTGCCATTCAGATAATATTCTGCCTTCGTGTTTTTGCCACCAAAGTGGATAACGTCACATTTAGTCACATTATACTGCATCTGCCATGCGTTTGCCCACTAACCTAACTTGTCCAAGTCACCCTGCAGCCTCTTGGCATCCTCCTCACAGCTCACACCACCACCCAGCTTAGTGTCATCTGCAAACTTGGAGATATTATACTCAATTCCTTCATCTAAATCATTGATGTATATTGTAAATAGCTGGGGTCCCAGCACTGAACCCTGCGGCACCCCACTAGTCACTGCCTGCCATTCTGAAAAGGACCCGTTTATCCCGACTCTCTGCTTCCTATCTGCCAACCAAATTCTCTATCCACGTCAGTACATTACCCCCAATAACATGTGCTTTAATTTTGCATACCAATCTCTTGTGTGGGACCTTGTCAAAAGCCTTTTGAAAGTCCAAATACACCACATCCACTGGTTCGCCGTTGTCCACTCTACTAGTTACATCCTCAAGACAAATCTTATTGAATTTTAATCATGATTTCCCTTTCATAAATCCATGCTGACTTGGACCGATCCTGTCACTGCTTTCCAAATGCGCTGCTATTTCATCTTTAATAATTGATTCCAACATTTTCCCCACTATTGCTGATGTCAGGGTATAATTACCCGTTTTCTCTCCCTCCTTTTTTAAAAAGTGGTGTTACATTAGCTACCCTCCAGTCCATAGGAACTGATTCAGTGTCAATAAACTGTTGGAAAATGATCACCAATGCATCCACTATTTCTAGGGCCACTTCCTTAAGTACTCTGGGATGCAGACTATCAGGCCCTGGGGATTTATCGGCCTTCAATCCCATCAATTTAGGAGGTCTCTAGAAGGCAGCGAGTTGCTGAGATGGTGAGCTGCAAAGACCAGGTTATAAACTGTCCACTGAGCAACACGGAGGGAACTTGCACCGGACCAGCAATTACTCAGACTCGAACTGCTTCAGAATTCACCACTTATTGGTTACACAGTGGATACTGTTATGTTCAGAATAGCTTCACAAGACTGTATATCGTACCTCAAACTGTTGTGACCTTGGTCTCTTTAATGTAACTCCAGAGTGAGGAAGCAGCATGGTAGACTGCCTTTTATACCTGCTTGCCCGGGGTGTGCAAGTGACCCTTGGGTCTCCCACAGGTGTGCCCCCTGGTGGCAAGTCTTACACATTGGTGATGTTTACAAACATAACAGATACCATGTCAGCCTCGGCTCCAAGGCAGCACTCCAGCCTCAGTCAGGTGCTCATGGGTTCATAGAAACATAGAAACATAGAAAATAGGTGCAGGAGTAGGCCATTCGGCCCTTCTAGCCTGCACCGCCATTCAATGAGTTCATGGCTGAACATGCAACTTCAGTACCCCATTCCTGCTTTCTCACCATACCCCTTGATTCCCCTAGTAGTAAGGACTCCATCTAACTCCTTTAAGTCCCACTCTAGAGACTTGAGTACATAACCTACACTGACACTACAGTGGACTGTCAGAGGTACCATTTAGAATCATAGAATGAGGCACTGTGGGCCATCAGCAGCAGAATTGTATTCCACATCAATCTGTAATCTCATGGCCCGGCATATCCCTCACTCTACCATTACCATCAAGCCAAGGGACCAACCCTGGTTCAATGAGGAGTGCAGAAGAGCATAGAAACATAGAAATTTACAGCGCAGAAGGAGGCCATTTCGACCCATCATGTCCACACCGGCCGACAAAGAGCCGCACGGCCCTTGGTCAGCAGCCCTAAAGGTTACGTATAAACCTATGTACAATGACGGAAAGGCAAAGAGCACAGAGCCTAACCAGTACGCCTTACACAACTGTGACACCCCTTATAGTGAAACATTCTACACTCCATCCCAACCGGAGCCATGTGATCTCCTGGGAGAGGCAAAAACCCAGGTCAACTTAGCGCGAAAAAATCTGGGAAAATTATTCTCCAACCCATCCAGGCGATCAAAACTAGTCCAGGAGATCACCGTGGCTATATTCTATTCCCTGCAGTACTTACCATTATATTTGCGCCGTCCAACAAATGATCATCCACTATACCCCCTCGTAATAGACCCCTCCATCAATGAAAATAGACCTTTACTATCCATATCCAGGCCCCTCAATATTTTGTATACCTCAATGCGGTCTCCTCTCAACCTCTTCTGTTCCAATGAGAACAAACCCAGCCTATCTAATCTGTCCTCATAACTAAGATTCTCCATTCCAGGCAGCATCCTAGTAAATCTCCTCTGCATCATAGAAACATAGAAACATAGAAAATAGGTGCAGGAGTAGGCCTGCACCGCCATTCAATGAGTTCATGGCTGAACATGCAACTTCAGTACCCCATTCCTGCTTTCTCGCAATACCCCTTGATCCTCCTAGTAGTAAGGATTACATCTAACTGCTTTTTGAACATATTTAGTGAATTGGCCTCAACAACTTTCTGTGGTAGAGAATTCCACAGGTTCACCACTCTCTGGATGAAGAAGTTTCTCCTCATCTCGGTCCTAAATGGTCCAAGTCACTCTGCAGCCTAATAGCATCCTCCTCGCAGCTCACACTACCACCCAACTTCGTGTCATCCGCAAATTTGGAGATACTACATTTAATCCCCTCGACAAAATGATTAATGTACAATGTAAACAGCTGGGGCCCCAGCACAGAACCTTGCGGTACCCCACTAGTCACTGCCTGCCATTCTGAAAAGTACCCATTTACTCCTACTCTTTGCTTCCTGTCTGCCAACCAGTTCTCAATCTGGGACCTTGTCGAAAGCCTTCTGAAAGTCCAAATACACCACATCAACTGGTTCTCCCTTGTCCGCTCTACTGGAAACATCCTCAAAGAATTCCAGAAGATTTGTCAAGCATGATTTCCCTTTCACAAATCCATGCTGATTTGGACCTATCACGTCACCTCTTTCCAAATGCGCTGTTATGACATCCTTAATAATTGATTCCATCATTTTACCCACTACCGATGTCAGGCTGACCAGTCTATAATTCCCTGTTTTCTCTCTCCCTCCTTTTTTAAAAAGTGGGGTTACATTGGATCAGTTCCTATGGAGTGGAGGGTAGCCAGAGTCTATGGAATGTTGGAAAATGACTGTCAATGCATCCGCTATTTCCAAGGCCACCTCCTTAAGTACTCTGGGATGCAGACCATCAGGCCCTGGGGACTTATCTGCCTTCAATCCCATCAATTTCCCCAACACAATTCCCCGACTAATAAGGATTTCCCTCAGTTCTTCCTTCTTACTAGACCCTCTGACCCCTTTTATATCCGGAAGGTTGTTTGTGTCCTCCTTAGTGAATACCGAACTAAAGTACTTGTTCAATTGGTCTGCCATTTCTTTGTTCCCCGTTATGACTTCCCCTGATTCTGGCTGCAGGGGACCTACGTTTGTCTTTACTAACCTTTTTCTCTTTACATATCTATAGAAGCTTTTGCAGTCCATTTTAATGTTCTCTGCAAGCTTCCTCTCGTACTCTATTTTCCCTGCCCTAATCAAACCCTTTGTCCTCCTCTGCTGAGTTCTAAATTTCTCCCAGTCCCCGGGTTCATTGCTATTTCTGGCCAATTTGTATGCCACTTCCTTGGCTTTAATACTATCCCTGATTTCCCTTGATAGCCACGGTTGAGCCACCTTCCCTTTTTTATTTTTATGCCAGACAGGTTTGTACAATTGTTGTAGTTCATCCATGCGGTCTCTAAATGTCTGCCATTGCCTATCCACTGTCAACCCCTTAAGTATCATTCGCCAATCTATCCTAGCCAATTCACACCTCTTACCTTCAAAGTTACCCTTCTTTAAGTTATGGACTATGGTCTCTGAATTAACTGTTTCATTCTCCATCCTAATGTAGAATTCCACCATATTATGGTCACTCTTCCCCAAGGGGCCTCGCACAACGAGATTGCTAATTAATCCTCTCTCATGACACAACACCTAGTCTAAGATGGCCTCCCCCCTAGTTGGTTCCTCGACATATTGGTCTAGAAAACCATCTCTTAAGCACTCCAGGAAATCATTCTCCACCGTATTGCTTCAAGTTTGGTTAGCCCAATCTATATACATATTAAAGTCACCCATGATAACTGCTGCACCTTTATTGCACACACCCCTAATTCCCCAACATCACTACTACTGTTTGGAGGTCTGTACTTAACTCCCACTAACGTTTTTTGCCCTTTAGTGTTCTGCAGCCCTACCCATATAGATTCCACATCATCCAAGCTAATGTCCTTCCTAACTATTGCATTAATCTCTTCTTTAACTAGCAATGCTACCCCATCTCCTTTTCCTTTTATTCTATCCTTCCTGAATGTTGAATGCTGTTGGATGTTGAGCTCCCAGTCCTGATCATCCTGGAGCCATGTCTCTGTAATCCCAATCACATCATATCTGTTAACGTCTATTTGCACAGTTAATTCATCCACCTTATTACGGATACTCCTTGCATTAAGACACAAAGCCTTCAGGCTTGTTTTTTTAACACCCTTTGTCCTTTTAGAATTATGATGTAGTGTGGCCCTTTTTGTTTCTTGCCTTTGTTTACTCGGCCTTCCACTATTGCTTTTTACCTTTCTACCATCTGTTTCTGACTCCATATTACTTCGCCCTGTCTCACTGCATTGGTTCCCATCCCCCTGCCATATTAGTTTAAACACTCCCGAACTGCATTAGCAAATGTTACCCCCAGGACATCAGTTCCAGTCCTGCCCAAGTGCAGACCGTCCCTTTTGTACAGGTCCCACTTCCACCAGAACTGGTTCCAATGTCCCAGGAATTTGAATCACTCCCTCTTGCACCACTGCTCAAGCCACGTATTTATTCTAACTATCCTGCTCCCTCTACTCTGATTAGCACGTGGCACTGGTAGCAATCCAGAGATTACTACCTTTGAGGTCCTACTTTTTAATTTAACTCCTAGCTCTCTATATTCAGCTTGTAGGACCTCTTCCCACTTCTTACCTATATCGTTGGTACCTACATGTACCACGACAACTGGCTGTTCACCCTCCCTCTCCAGAATGCTCTGCAGCCGCTCCGAGACATCCTTGATGTGCAAAGTTAGAGCACATGGGATTGGGGGTAGTGTGCTGACATGGATTGAGAACTGGTTGTCAGACAGGAAGCAAAGAGTAGGAGTAAATGGGTACTTTTCAGAATGGCAGGCAGTGACTAGTGGGGTACCGCAAGGTTCTGTGCTGGGGCCCCAGCTGTTTACACTGTACATTAATGATTTAGATGAGGGGATTAAATGTAGTATCTCCAAATTTGCAGATGACACTAAGTTGGGTGGCAGTGTGAGCTGCGAGGAGGATGCTGTGAGGCTGCAGAGCGACTTAGATAGGTTAGGTGAGTGGGCAAATGCATGGCAGATGAAGTATAATGTGGATAAATGTGAGGTTATCCACTTTGGTGGTAAAAACAGAGAGACAGACTATTATCTGAATGGTGACAGATTAGGAAAAGGGGAGGTGCAAAGAGACCTGGGTGTCATGGTACATCAGTCATTGAAGGTTGGCATGCAGGTGCAGCAGGCGGTTAAGAAAGCAAATGGCATGTTGGCCTTCATAGCAAGGGGATTTGAGTACAGGGGCAGGGAGGTGTTGCTACAGTTGTACAAGGCATTGGTGAGGCCACACCTGGAGTATTGTGTACAGTTTTGGTCTCCTAACCTGAGGAAGGACATTCTTGCTATTGAGGGAGTGCAGCGAAGGTTCACCAGACTGATTCCCGGGATGGCGGGACTGACCTATCAAGAAAGACCGGATCAACTGGGCTTGTATTCACTGGAGTTCAGAAGAATGAGAGGGGACCTCATAGAAACATTTAAAATTCTGACGGGGTTAGACAGGTTAGATGCAGGAAGAATGTTCCCAATGTTGGGGAAGTCCAGAACCAGAGGTCACAGTCTAAGGATAAGGGGTAAGCCATTTAGGACCGAGATGCGGAGGAACTTCTTCACCCAGAGAGTGGTGAACCTGTGGAATTCTCTACCACAGAAAGTTGTTGAGGCCAATTCACTAAATATATTCAAAAAGGAGTTAGATGAGCTCCTTACTACTAGGGGGATCAAGGGGTATGGCGAGAAAGCAGGAATGGGGTACTGAAGTTGCATGTTCAGCCATGAACTCATTGAATGGCGGTGCAGGCTAGAAGGGCCGAATGGCCTACTCCTGCACCTATTTTCTATGTTTCTATGTTTCTATGTTGACCCTTGCAGCAGGGAGGCAACATACCATCCTGGAGTCTTGGTTGCGGCCGTAGAAACTCCTATCTATTCCCCTTACAATAGAGTCCCCTATCACTATAGCTCTCCCACTCTTTTTCCCGCCCTTCTGTGCAGCAGAGCCACCCATGGTGACTTGAACCTGGCTGCTGGTGCCTTCCCCTGGTAAGTCATCTCCCCCAACAGTATCCAAATCGGTATATTTGTTTTGGAGGGAGATGACCACAGTGGACTCCTGCACTACCTTCCTGCTCTTGCCTTGTCTCTTGGTCATCCATTCACTATCTGTCCTAACCCTTACCTGCGGTGTGACCAACTCACTAAATGTGCTATCCTCTCTAGTGCAATCATTTCCTTCCTATAATACGGCAACCAGAACTGCACGCAGTACTCCAGCTGTGGCCTAACCTCCCTGCTCTTATATTCTATGCCTCGGCCAATAAAGGCAAGCATTCCGTATGCCTTCTTAACCACCTTATCTGCTACTTTCAGGGATCTGTGGACAAGCACTCCAAGATCCTTTTGGTCATCTACACTATTAAGTGGCCTGCCGCTTAATGTGTATACCCTTTCCTTATTAACCCTCCCAAAGTGCATCACCTCACACTTCTCTGAATTAAATTCCATGTCACTGCTCTGCCCACCTGACCAGTAGATTGATATCCTCCTGCAGCCCATGACTTTCCTCTTCATTATTAACCACACAGCCAATTTTAGTGTCAGCACCAGGTGTATCAAAAAATGAGGTGCCAACCGGAAGACGCTGCAACACAGGACTACATGCACGCTAAGCAGCAGAAGCAGCATGCTATAGACAGTGCTAAACGATCCCACAATCAACAGATCAGATCAAAGCTCTGAAGTCCTGCCACATCCAGTCGTGGACAATTAAACTAACGGGAGGAGGCGGCTCCATGAATATTCCCATCCGCAATGATGGCGGAGCACAGCACGTGGGTGTAAAAGACAAGACTGAAGCATTTGCAACCATCTTCAGCCAGAATTGCTGAGTGGATGATCCATATCGGCCTCCTCCTGAGTTCCCCAACATCACAGAAGCCAGTCTTCAGCCAATTCAATTCTGAGCGCACTGGATATAGCAAAGGCTATGGGCCCCAACAACATCCCAGCTGTCGTGCTAAAGACTTGTGCTCCAGAACTAGCCGCGCCTCTAGCCAAGCTGTTCCAGTACAGCTACAACACTGGCATCTACCCGACAATGTGTAAAACTACCCAGGTAAGTCCTGCCCACAAAAAGCAGGACAAATCCAATCCGGCAAATTAATGCCCAATCAGCCTACTCTCAATCATCAGCAAAGTGATGGAAGGTGTTATCGACTACCTCACCCCCACCCAGAGTTCCCTGTTCCTTTGGCTCCGACCTCTTGTGCACCTTCCCTGCTTCCGCCCCCATCAGTGGCAGTCATTTGTTCAGTCACCTAGGACTCCTGTTCTAGAATTGCTTCACTGAACCCCTCCACCTCCCTCTCCTCCTTCAAGACCCTCCTTAAAACCCATTGTGGGATCGCTTAGCTCTGTTTCTCCTTATGCCTCTGTGAAGCCCCTTGGGACGTTCTCCTACATTACAAGTGCTATATAAATGCAAGTTGCTGTTTGCTTTATTGCTGATCTTAGTACCGTAGTATAGTGGCTGTTACTGCACAGTAACAGTGCCTGGAATACTGACCCACTGCACTGTAACAGTGCCTGGAATACTGACCCACTGCCCAGTAACAGTGGCTAGACTACTGACCCACTGCACTGTAACAGTGCCTGGAATACTGACCCACTACACAGTAACAGTGGCTAGACTACTGACCCACTGCACAGTAACAGTGCCTGGAATACTGACCCACTGCCCAGTAACAGTGGCTAGACTACTGACCCACTGCACAGTAACAGTGCCTGGAATACTGACCGACTGCACTGTAACAGTGCCTGGACTACTGACCCACTGCACGGTAACAGTGCCTGGAATACTGACCGACTGCACTGTAACAGTGCCTGGACTACTGACCCACTGCACTGTAACAGTGCCTGGAATACTGACCCACTGCACTGTAACAGTGCCTGGACTACTGACCCACTGCACTGTAACAGTGCCTGGACTACTGACTGACTGCACTGTAACAGTGCCTGGAATACTGACCCACTGCACTGTAACAGTGCCTGGACTACTGACCCACTGCACTGTAACAGTGCCTGGAATACTGACCCACTGCACTGTAACAGTGCCTGAACTACTGACCCACTGCACTGTAACAGTGCCTGGAATACTGACCCACTGCGCTGTAACAGTGCCTGGACTAAGGATATGGAGACATGAGCTCTAATCCCACCACAGTAGCTGGGGAATTTAAATTCAGTTAACTATATAATCCTGGAACAAAAAGCGAGGGGTTAAAATTGCCTCCGCCCGAAACGGTACCATCCCACCCCGTTTCGATGGTTTTTACCGCAGCTGTGGTTCAGGTTTTTACATTCAGCTCTTTGTTGTTTTTTTTTCCCCTTGGATCCGGAAGTTGGTGTAAATGAGGGTGGTGACTACATGAGAGGGGCGGATATGGGGCAGTGACTACACGAGAGGAGCGGATACGCGGCGGTGATTACACCCAAGGGATGGCAGTTGGAGGCGGTGCGGAGTGATCGCTGCGATGATGTCATCACGGCGCCACGTAACCACAGCCCTCCCCTTCACTGAAAGGGGAGAACCGACACGATTTTAAAACTTTGAGCCACTGGGCCATCAGGGAGGGTTTTGGCCGGACCAGCAGCCAGGGACCCAAGGGGGGGGGGGGGGGTGGGGGCGCGGGGGATGTGTGCCAGGCTGCCGGTTGGCGGCCTGGCCGAACCCGGGGGCGTGATTGTCGGCCCAACATGGCAGTCGACCGACAAAAATAACATGGCGGCTGCGGCAGTGCGCCGTCCCCTTTAATGGAAGCCGCACTGCCGTTGCAGAAGGCCACAGCCTCACTGGACCACCAGGTGAAAGATTGTTTTGGCACTGCCGAGCAGGCTGAAGATTTTCCAAGGGGAATGTCGCCATCGGTGGCGCACGGTGATGAGGCACATACCGCAGATCGACAGCAGCGGAGCGGTAAGGAGGTGGGGATCGGGGCACTGTCGGGAAAACTCGGGACTGCAATTGTGCAATCAGTGGCCATTCCACGAAAAGTCGGCGGCCACTCCACTCTGCAGCGTGGTCGCCGATTTGTGGGGGTAACAGGCCTTAAGGAGAGGGGCAATTTCTGTCCACTAGTTTCAGTAATGGTGACCATTAAACTACCGAATTGTCGGAAAAACCCGTCTGGTTCATTAATCTGCCGTCCTTACCCGGTCTGGTCTACATGCGACCCACAGCAATGTGGTTGAATCTTAACTGCCCTCTGAAATAGCCCAGCGAGACACTCAGTTATACCAAACCACTATATGAGCGGTCAACGCGGTGGCTTACCACCATCTTCTTGAGGGCAATTAGGGATGGGCAATAAATGCCGGCCTTGCCAGCAATGCCAACATCCCATCAACGAATTTTTTAAAACCCTAAATACCCAATGCCTGCTGTAACTAGTGGGGTATCGCAAGGATCGGTGCTTGGGCCCCAGCTATTCACAATCTATATCAATGACTTAGGTGAAGGGACTAGTGTAATGTATCCAAGTTTGCTGATGATACAAAGCTAGGTGGGATTGTAAGTTGTGAGGAGGATGCAAGGAGGCTTCAAGGGGATATAGACAGGCTAAGTGAGTGGGCAAGAACACGGCAAATGGAATATAATGTGGAGAAATGTTACGTTCTCCACTTTGGTAGGAAAAATAGAAAAGCAGAATATTTTTTAAATGGTTAGAGATTGGGAAATGTTGGTGTTCAGAGGGACCTGGGTGACCTTGTACACAAATCACTGAAAGTTAACATGCAGGTACAGCAAGCAATTAAGAAAGCAAATGGTATGTTGGCCTTTATTACAAGATGATTTGAGTACAAGAGTAAAGATGTCTTACTGCAATTATATAGGGCCCTGGTGAGACCGCACCTGGAATATTGTGTACATTTTTGGTCTCCTTACCTAAGGAAGGATATACTTGGCATAGAGGGAGTGCAATGAAGGTTTACCAGACTGATTTATGGGATGGGGGATTGTCCTATTGAGTAGACAAGGCCTATATTCTCGCGAGTTCAGAAGAATGAGAGGTGGTCTCACATACACATTTTTTTTTAAAAAACAGGGCTCGACAGGGTAGATGCAGGGAGGATATTTCCTCTGGCTGCGGAGTGTAGAACCAGGGGCCAGCCTCAGAATAAGGGATCGGCAATTTAGAACTGAGATGGAGAAATTTCTTTATTCAGAGGGTTGTGAATCTTTGAAATTCTCTATCCCAGAGGGCTGTGGAGACTCAGTCATTGGTTGTAATTTACCAAAATTCCCTGGATTCTGGGGAGGTCCCAGCAGATTGGAAAACTGCAACTGTAACGCCGCTATTTAAAAAAGGAGGCAGACAAAAATCAGGAACTATAGACCAGTTAGTCTAATATCTGTGGTTGGGAAAATGTTGGAATCCATTATTAAAGGAGCAGTAGCAGGACATTTGGAAAAGCAAAATTCAGTCAGGCAGAGTCAGCATGGATTTATGAAGGGGAAGTCATGTTTGACAAATTTGCTGGAATTCTTTGAGGATGTAACAGACAGGGTGGATAAAGGGGAACCAGTGGATGTGGTATATTTGGACTTCCAGAAGGCATTTGACAAGGTGTCACATAAAAGGTTACTGCACAAGATAAAAGTTCATGGGGTTGGGGGTAATATATTAGCATGGATAGAGGATTGGCTAACTAACAGAAAACAGAGAGTCGGGATAAATGGTTCATTCTCGGGTTGGCAATCAGTAACTAGTGGGGTGCTGCAGGGATCAGTGCTGGGACCCCAACTATTTACAATCTATATTAACGACTTGGAAGAAGGGACGGAGTGTAACGTAGCCAAGTTTGCTGATGATACAAAGATGGGAGGAAAAGCAATGTGTGAGGAGGACACAACAAATCTGCAAAAGGACATAGACAGGCTAAGTGGGCAAAAATTTGGCAGATGGAGTATAATGTTGGAAAGCATGAGGTCGTGCACTCTGGCAGAAAAAAAATCAAAGAGCAAGTTATTATAAACGGAAAAAGATTGCAAAGTGCCGCAGTACAGCGGGACCTGGGGGTACTTGTGCATAAAACACAAAAGGATAGTGTGCAGGTACAGTAAGTGATCAGGAAGGCCAATGGAATCTTGGCCTTTATTGCAAAGGGGATGGAGTATAAAAGCAGGGAAATCTTGCTAGTTATACAGGGTATTGGCTCCAGGGGCAGTATGGCCTACTCCTGCTCCTATTTCTTATGTTCTTATATTCAAGACGGAGATCGATACATTTTTGGATATTAAAGGAATTAAGGGACATGGGGATCGGGCGGGAAAGTGGAGTTGAGATAGAAAATCAGCTGTGGTCTTATTGAATGGTGGAGCAGGGTCGAGGGGCCGAATGGTCTACTCCTTCCCCTAATTCTTATGTTATCATGACTCAAAATGGGGAAAAGATGGATTTCTAGTTTTAAAAAAAAGATCAGACTTGTGTCCAATTCATAAATGTGAAGACCCAGTCTGAACCAGAGGCACCCCATTAAACACTTGGGAGACCTGTTTAATGGTGATTTTGTGACTTTTGCATCCGGATGTGGTGATAAATGTGAAAAGACCTCTTGAAGGGACAAAGTGAAATCGTCCTCACGGAAAAGTATTTGGTGCACTTTTGGTTGCTTTATAAATACTATTGGCGCAGGATGTGTGTAAACTCACCGGCCCATCCATCACACGTGCAAGAGATGAGCATTATTACAGCTCCCCCTTACCAGACAGTGAAGATGGTCAAGCCCTCTTCTGAAGACAACAAGCCTTCAAATGTACATTATCTTTTGCTCCAGTGTAGGATGAACAGTAAGCCGAAATTCAAATTAATTGCCCACCTCTTTCCGTTACAAAACTGTACATTCTGAATTAGCGATTGACACAGAAACCCCCGTCACTTTGAAGTGGTAAACACCACCAGTTTCAGCCTTATCCATAACAGTCCGTGTGTCTGCTCGCTCCTGTGTTGTGCAACCACCCTGTGGTTGAAGAGGACAAACTTTGATTTACTGATATCATACAGATAAGTATAGAGTAGGGAAGCCATTCAGCCCATCTAATACACACATTTCTATTGAAACCTACCATTTCCCCCATCACAGTATACAACCCTTGAAGGGATCCAGTTTGTGCCTCGACTACCTTACCCACAGATCTTTCCACATTAGTAGTCATGCCGAGTGAAGACGGGCTTCCTGACATCTGTTCTCGACTTACCAGCTTGTACCTATGTCCGCTTGCCCTGGGGTTCTGGCTCAACTTGAAATAGTGCTCAAGGTTAACCTTCTCTAGCCCACTTTGTACCTTCTGTATCTCTATAAAGGTCTCCTGTCACTTGTCTCCTTTAAAGGCCAAGAGTCCAAGTGTTTCAAACCTTTCCAGTCCTCGAATACCAAGGATCAGTTTTCTGGTCCTTCTCAGCATCACGGACAGGATTTGGATATTTTTCTTGTGCCTCAGTCACCTGACCTATCCACAATATTCAGGGTGCAGTTTGACCCGAGCACTAGGCAGTTTTAACGTGGCGCCAACAGACTTAATCTCCGAACATATAAAACCTAGAGTCTGAAGACCAGATGCTGATTTCACTGTACATACAAAAAAGCTTAAAGCACAACTACAGTCACCAGTGGAGACTGTGATAGAGAGAAGAGTTAGTCATGGGACACAAAGATGAAACAAAATTGCCCTTTGATGATGTCAGTAGGATTTTGGTCTTATAAATGGCTAGTAAGTTGATGGTTGAATGGATAAATGTATAATGGATCACATGGCTCCAGGATCATAGACCACTGATAGCTCACTGAACCTGGAGCACACCCTCCACTGGGTCCATAATCACAGTCGAGCATGGCTTGGGGGAGAACCTCGCTAAGATGCTCACGCTCAACGATCAGTTATGTTCGCTCCAGCCAGCATTTTGGGAATTCCACCCCTCTTTCCTTCCAACTCCCTAACAGAACATCATGCACAGCTACACCCCATCTTTACACCCCACAGCTACACCCCATCTTCTGGGAGGAAATTGAATCAGTCTGGAGAGAACTTGGGCGAGTTAGGAAACCCAAGCTACCAAACAGGAAACGGTGGGCTATCCCAGAATCTGGATCGGGCCCATTCCCTGCCACTAATCTAGAAGTACAGGGTAATAACAGAGCGAGCCGGGAAGGCTGATTTGAAAGTTTATGATCCCACAGGAGCATCCCTGACCCATCCCATGCTGAAACAACAGCCCTGGGCCAGAAAGGTTAAAATGATTAAGGGACCTACAATGCATTTGTTTCCACCACTGGGCTGGAGCGTGGCTGAGCCACAACGCAGGGAACAAGACTATGCCATTTGAGTGGACATTTGAATGAAGTGGTTTAAATTCCTAACATGGCTATTTCTCGGCTAATGGAGGCAAGAAGGTAAATCGGTAGCAAAGGCCACTTGCCATTCGAGCCAATGTGGTGCTCATATTTGTTGGTCTGTATAGAACTTCCCCCAACATCAGGGAAAGTCCACAGCCAGATATCGCAATGCAAGTGGGTGAATTCAGCACAAGAGAAACCACACCATGTTTTATCTGCATCCATTGGAAAATGTTGCATATCATAAATTGGAAATGAACTCAGTCTGCTTTGAAGTTCAGTAAGTGCGTGAGGTTCAGTAAATGAAACTGGGTTTGTAATTCAGAGCCAGTTTCATATCAGTCAGTCATGATTTGTACGTGTAGCTGGGGGGGTGGCAGGTGGCATTTCAGATTGCACATTGAGTATTGAAGAGTTAAAAGTTATACTCCTGAAACTGCTGAGTTAATGGTACAGATCACAGGAAAGATTCACAGCTTCCCGAGACTTCTGCCTCATCACTATAGGCAGGCGAGGAATGAGTGTCACAAACACTCACACCTCCGTTCAGTCCGTAAGTGTGATGCTGAGCTGCCGGTCGACTGTCACTTTAATTCCTCGCTCCACTCCCACTCGGATATCTCCGTCCTCGGCCTCCTACACTGTTCCAATGAAGCTCAACGCAAGCTCGAGGAACAGCATCTCATCTTTTGTTTAAACACTTTACAACCTTCTGGACTCAACATAGAGTTCAAAAATTTCAAAGCGTAACCTCTGGCCATCATTGGCTCCTTTCCCCCTTTCCCCCTCACCCCCACCCCCACGAGTTTGTTTATTTTCCCTGTGTCTCCAATGGCAGCTGATCATTACTCCGCCACTGACACCCTATTTAGGTGAACCTTTTTCTAACTTCTGCCATTACCATTTCAATTCGGCCCATCAGCCCTTTTGTCTCTCTAATCTCTCCTGACTTCCACTCTAACACAGACCTTCCCTTTTGTTCTTTCTTCTCCCCCTTTCAGTGCTTAAGAATGTGCTCTTTTCAAACATTTACCAGTTCTGACGAAGGGTCATTGACCTGAAACGTTAACCCTGCTTTCTCTCCACAAATGCTGCCTGACCCACTGAGATTTCCAGCATTTTCTGTTTTTAACCTCACATTTTGGAGCTCCCCTTCATTTCAGGTATTGAGTAAAACATTAATTCCAGCAGTTAATTGAAAAATGGTGAGGACTTCCAGTTCCATATCTGCACTGCCCTGCGCATTGTACAGAGTGTCCCAACCTACAGGCATTACCAACAAACCAGCAAAAACCACTGATGCTATAATCGATTAAAACTTCTAAAAAGACAAGCACGAATTTTGCATACATTTTTTGTTGGGAACTAGATCGGAGGTTATAGGAAAAGGTGCAGACAGAGAGAATCAATACTCCAAGGGGCACACACAATGGTTGCTGTGCTGCATGGAAAGAGGGCATCACCTGGAGGGTGTCAAGGCAGGGTTCAATAGTGGAGATGGTGAACTGTTAGAGCCCACGACTCAATAGTGAAGGTGTTGGGAATGATTAATTACAATGGTTAATATTCTAGGTTACATGGCGGGGGGGGGGGGGGGAAGGGGGAGCCGAGAGAGGAATGAAGTGAATATCTGGTCTTTTTTCACAATACCATGGCCAAGATCATCTCCAAGCCCTTGGCATACCTTTGACATGCAGTAACTGTTGCTGTTTTTGCCATTGGATCCGCTATTTTACAAACAAGATGATCTCGCTCGGAGACGAATGGCCAATTACATATTTTTGGTGATGTTAGTTGAAGGAGGAGAATTGACCAGAACACTGGGAGAATGCTCTGCTCTTCAATGCCCACCTAAAGAGGATGTTTCCCCCACCAATGTAGTACTCCATCATGCCAACCTAGATTATTAGTTCAAGCTACTGGATATGATGCTCAAACCCCTAACTATCTGAGTCAGAGGCAAGAGTGCTACCAACTGAGCCAAGCTGGCATGTGCATGACCATGGGCACTGACTCTACTGCTACACGGAGAACATGGAGATGGCAGAAACTCTGAACAAATATTTTGTATCAGTCTTTATGGTAGAGGACACTAACAATATTCCAGCAGAGGATAGTCAGGGGGCTAAAGGGGGGAGGAATTTAACACAATCACAATCACTAAGGAGATGGTGCTCAGTAAGATAATGGGACTAAAGGCAGATAAATCCCCTGAACCTGATGGCTTGCATCCTAGGGTCTTGAGAAGTAGCAGCAGGGATAGTGGATGCATTGGTTGTAATTTACCAAAATTCCCTGGATTCTGGTGAGGTCCCAGCAGATTGGAAATCTGCAAATGTTACGCCCCATTTAAAAAAGGAGGCAGACAAAAAGCAGGAAACTATAGACCAGTTAGCCTAACATCTGTGGTTGGGAAAATGTTGGAGTCCATTATTAAAGAAGCAGTAGCAGGACATTTGGAAAAGCAAAATTCGGTCAGGCAGAGTCAGCATGGATTTAGGAAGAGGAAGTCATGTTTGACAAATTTGCTAGAATTCTTTGAGGATGTAACGAACAGGCTGGATAAAGGGGAACCAGTGGATGTGTATTTGGATTTTCAGAAGGCATTTGACAAGGTGCTACATAAAAGGTTACTGCACAAGATAAAAGATTACGGGGTTGGGGATAATAGATTAGCATGGAGAGAGGATTGGCTAATTAACAGAAAACAGAGTAGGGATAAATGGTTCATTCTCTGGTTGGCAATCAGTAACCAGCGGGGTGCCGCAGGGATCAGTGCTGGGACCCCAACTATGTACAGTCTATATTAACGACTTGGAGGAAGGGACTGAGTGTAACGTAGCCAAGTTTGCCGACGATACAAAGATGGGAGGAAAAGCAATGCATGAGGATGACACACAAAATCTGTAAAAGGACATAGACAGGCTAAGGTGAGTGAGCAAAAATTTGGCAGATGGAGTATAATGTTGGAAAGTGTGAGGTCATGCACTTTGGCAGAAAAAAAATCAAAGAGCAAGTTATTATTTAAAGGGAGAAAGATTGCAAAGTGCTGCAGTACAGCGGGACCTGGGGGTACTTGTGCATGAAACACAAAAGGTTAGTGTGCAGGTACAGCAAGTGATCAGGAAGGCCAATGGAATCTTGGCCTTTATTGCAAAGGGGATGGAGTATAAAAGCAGGGAAGTCTTGCTACAGTTATACAGGGTATTGGTGAGGCCACATCTGGAATACTGCGCAGTTTTGGTTTCCATATTTACGAAAGGATATACTTGCTTTGGAGGCAGTTCAGAAGAGGTTCACAAGGTTGATTCCAGAGATGAGGTGGTTGACTTATGAGGAAAGGTTGAGTAGTTTGGGCCTCTACTCATTGGAATTCAGAAGAACGAGAGGTGATCTTATCGAAACTTAAGATTATGAGGGGGTTTGACAAGGTGGATGCAGAGAGGGTGTTTCCGCTGATAGGGGAGACTAGAACTGGAGGGCATGATCTTAGAATAAGGGGCCACCCATTTAAAACTGAGATGAGGAGAAATTTCTTCTCAGAGGGTTGTGGATCTGTGGAATTCGCTGCCTCAGAGAGCTGTGGAAGCTGGGACATTGAATAAATTTACGACAGAAATAGACAGTTTCTTAAACGATAAGGGAATAAGGGGTTATGGGGAGCGGGCAAGGAAATGGACCCGAGTCCATGATCGGATCAGCCATGATCGTATTAAATGGTGGAGCAGGCTCGAGGGGCCGTATGACCTACTCCTGTTCCTATTTCTTATGTTCTTACAGCATGGCAGGATGGCATTACAAAACTGTGCTGCTGTAAAAAGACTTGGATTTATATAGCACCTTTCACGACCTCAGGAAGTCCCAAAACGCTTTATAACCAATGAAGTACTTTTTGGAGGGTAGTCAATGCTGTAATGTAGGAAACATGGTAGCCAATTTGCGCACAGCAAGGTCCCACAAACAGCAAAGTGATCATGACCAGATCTTCTGTTTTAGTGATGTTGATTGAAGGATAAATATTGGCCCCAGGACACCGGGGATAACTCCCCTGTTCTTCTTCGAAATAGTGCCATGGGATCTTTGATGGCCACTTGAGAGAGCAGATGGGGCCTCGGCTTAGCATTTCATTCAAAAGTTGGCACCTCAGACAGTGCAGCGCTCCCTCGGCAGTGCACTGGGAGCATCAGCCTAGATTTTGTGTGCTTAAGTCTCTGGAGTGGGTCTTGAACCCACAACTTTCTGACCCAGAGGTGAGAGTGCTACCCACTGAGCCACACTGACACCTAAATAGAACAGGAAACAATCAAAATAGGCCCATTTGTGAGCTGCAGTGGTTCAGATGATGTGGAGACAGCATGGAGCAAAAACACGGGCAGTTAATGTCTGAAATATATTTCATTAGTTCCTGGTCAGGTGACTACTTGAGAATGTTGAGATTTCAGAATAACTGAATGTCCATCTCTGCCGAACGCTATGAAATGCCACGAGCACAATGTGTGGCCCATGTAACTGCTCGTTGCTGACAACATGCCGTCGAGCACCAGGTAATAGGAGCAACTCAACAAAGACAGATACAAGTGAAATGTCATTATCCAAAGAGATTCACCAAAATACAATTAAAAGATAAACTGCCGTGGCTCAGTGGGTAGTATCCTCGCCCGAGTCCCACGCCAGAGACAATCAAGGCTAACAATTCAGCGCAGTGCTGCGTTTGCAGAGGATCCACCTCATGGACGTAAAAGATCCCGTGGCACTATCTGAGGAAGAGCAGGGTGCTCAGGCGAGAATTTATCACTCAGCCCACACTCTGAAAAAACAAATGATCTGATCGTTTATTTCATTGCTGTTTATAGCACCACTCCGTGTGAACATTTGCTGCCACGCTTGCTGATATCACAGTGACTACACTTCAAAGTAGTTGATTGGCTATGAATTCCAGAGGACATGAAAGATGTTACATAAACACAAGTCTCAATAAATCTCATGACACAAATTCGGTATTTCGGAGGCATGGAGAATTCAATGTATACCCTCTCCCGACTAGTGGAGCACTGCATTAGCCCGAGTGTGCTCCACCTATTTACCCATTATCATAGAATCAGAGAATAGCACAGCACAGAAGGCGGCCATTCGGCCCATCGAGTCTGTGCCGGTTCTTACGAAGAGCGATCCAGTCAGTCCCACTCTCCCACTCTTTCCCTGGAGCCCTGCAATTCTTTCTTCAAGTACTTATCCAATTCCCTTTAGAAGGTGACTATTGAGGGTGGGGATAAGGGGGAACTAATGGATGTGGTGTCTTTGGATTTCCAGAAGGCATTCAATAAGGTGCCACATAAAAGGTTACTGCACAAGATAAAAGCTCACAGGGTTGGGGGCAATTTATTAGCATGGATAGAGGTTTGGCTAACTAACAGAAAACCGAGTAGCAATAAATGGGTCTTTTTCCGGTTGGCAAACAGTAACTAGTGGGGTGCCGCAGGGATCGGTGCTGGGTCCTCAACTATTTACAATCTATATTAATGACTTCGATGAAGGGACAGAGTGTAATGTAGCCACGTTTGCTGATGATACATCATCATCATCATTGACAGTCCCTCGGAATCGAGGAAGACTTGCTTCCACTCCTGAAGTGAGTTCTTTGGTGGCTGAACAGTCCAATATGAGAGCCACAGACTCTGTCACAGATGGGATAGATAGTCGTTGAGGGAAGAGGTGGGTGGGACTGGTTTGCCGCACGCTCTTTCCGCTGCCTGCGCTTGATTTCTGCATGCTCTCGGCGTTGAGACTTGAAGTGCTCAGCACCCTCTCGGATGCACTTCCTCCACTTAAGGCGGTCTTGGGCCAGGGACTCCCAGGTGTCAGTGGGGATGTTGCACTTTATCAGGGAGGCTTTGAAGGTGTCCTTGTGTTTCCACTGCCCACCTTTGGCTCGTTTGCTGTGAAGGAGCTCCAAGTAGAGCACTTGCTTTGGGAGTCTCGTGTCTGGCATGTGATCTATGTGGCCTGCCCAGCGGAGCTGATCGAGTGTGGTCAGTGCTTCAATGCTGGGGATGTTAGCCTGAAGAGGACGCTGATGTTGGTACGCCTGTCCTCCCAGGGGATTTGTAGGATCTTGCGGAGACATCGTTGGTGATATTTCTTTAGCAACAAGATGATACAAAGGTGGGTGGGAAAGCAAGTTGTGAGGACTCAAAAAATCTGCAAATGGATATAGACAGGCTAAGCGAGTGGGCAAAAATTTGGCAGATGGAGTATAATGTGGGAAAGTGTGAGGTTATCCACTTTGGCAGAAAAAAACAGAAAAGTAAATTATTTAAATGGAAAGAAATTACAAAATGCTGCAGTACAGGGGGACCTAGGGGTCCTTGTGATTGAAACATAAAAAGTTAGTATGCAGGCACAGCAAGTAATCAGGAAGGCAAATGAAATGTTGGCTTTTATTGCAAAGGCGATGGAGTATAAAAGCAGAGAAGTCCTACTACAACTGTACAGGGCATTGGTGAGGCCATACCTAGAGTACTGTGTACAGTTTTGGTCTCCTTATTTAAGGAGGGATATACTTGCATTGGAGGCTGTTCAGAGAAGGTTCACTAGGTTGATTACTAAGATGAAGGGGTTGACTTATGAAGAAAGGTTGAGTAGGCAGGGGCTCAACTCATAGGAGTTTAGAAGAATGAGAGGTGATCTTATTGAAACATACAAGATACTGAGAGGGCTCGACAGGGTAGATGCAGAGGGGGAATCTAGAACTAGGGGACATAGTTTCAGAATAAGGGGTTGTCCATTTAAAACTGAGATGAGGAGGAATCTTTTCTTTCGGAGGGTTGTAAATCTGTGGAATTCTCTGCCCCAGAGAGCTGTGGAGGCTGGGTCATTGAATATATTTAAGGTGGAGATAGACAGATTTTTGAACTACAGGGGAGTAAAGGATTATGGGGAGCGGGCAGGGAAGTGGAGCTGAGCCCAAGATCAGATCAGCCATGATCTTATTGAGTGGCGGAGCAGGCTCGAGGGGCCAAATGACCTACTCCTGCTCCTATTTCTTATGTTTTTATGTTCTATTGAATCTCTCTTCACCGCCCTATCAGGCAATGCATTTCAAATCCTAACCACATGTTGGGTAAAAACGTTTTTCCTCATGTCGCTTCTGGTTCTTTTGCCAATCACCTTAAATCTGTGTCCTCTGGTTATCGACCATTCAGCCATTGGAAACAGTTTCTTTTTATTTACTCTTTCTATCTAAATCTTTCATGATTTTAAACACCTCTTAGCCTTCTCTGTGTTGTGTATGGAGAAAGAGTCAGACTGAACACAGCTCAAAGTAAAGTGTGACTGTAGTCTTTTATTGCAGGTCTCCAGAGTGCCTCTCCAACCTGTGATGCCTCCTTAAATACCTGTGCTCCCAAGGGATTATGCAATCCCTTGGGACGCCAGGGGATGAGCCCTCTGGTGGCTGTACAGAGTAAATACAAGTATACATATATAACACTCTGCTCCAAGAAGAACAACCCCAGCTTCTCCAGTCTATCCACGTAACTATAATCTCTCATCCCTGGGATCATTCGAGTAAATTTCTTCTGCACCCTCTGCCAAGCCTTCACCACCTTCCTAAAGTGTGGGGCCCAGAATTGGACACAATACTCCAGCTGGGGCTGAACTGGTGTTTTTATAGGTTTAGCACGACTTCCTTGCTTTTATACTCTATGCCTCTATTTATCAAGCCCAGGATCTCGCATGCTTTGTTAACCAGCCCTGCCATCTTGTACCATCTACAATAAACATAAAATGACCAGAACGGTGTGTGACAAAATGCCTCAAACGGAATGGGAGTCTTGGGCCAGCATCAATCCGCCATTAATTCAGGCACACTGGAGCCTGCTTTGATCTAAAACATTGCGATGGAGAATTTTCTGTCAGCATGCATTTCATAACTAATAAAAATACATCTTTTTGATTTTGGTTTGGAAATTAAATTGCAGTCCCGGGGGTTAAACAAGATTAACAATGTTCTAAGTGATAGTCATCATAGCTGATTAATGCTTGCTAGATCAAACATATTGGGGCAGATTTCCATCTTCTGGTGCCTGGGGTTATTGGATCACCTGGGCACAGTAAATACAGGGAGATCAGACAGGGTGGAGCACACCCACAGGGAGCCTCATTACCCCACTGAAATTCAGGGCCTGATAATTGGGCTGGCTGCATTAAGGGTATGTGCTCCTCCCTCCCCTGCATCTGTTGCACTCAGCTGCTCCAGCAGCAGGAACAGGACAATCTGCCCAGATCAGCAGGGGCTATTGTGGCCAAATGATGGTGTACATTGGCAGTAACAACATGCAGCTGTCATGGTGAATGATGTTACTGCTGCAATGATCTTGGGGTGGACATCCTACACATCACACTGAGACATGGCTAGAGTTTGCAGACAGTGAATTCCCCAGGAGTCTGTCTCGGTGTCAGTGTTGTGGCTAAATTGACTTTTTCCTCCAATATTTTCCCTTCTTTCTTCACAAGGGGCACAGGCAGGACTTCATCCATGTGGCTGCTTTCCATGCACGAGTGTAGACAGTGAGGGTCAGCAGGGTGTCTGACCTCGGAGCAGAGCCAAGCTCGGTCCTGACCTCACCCAGCACCCGCACGTGCAAATCCCCTGGGAGGACAGACGCACCAACGTTAGCGTCCTCGATCAGGCCAACATCCCAGCATCAAAGCACTGACCACACTTGACCAGCTCTGTTGGGTGGGCCACATCGTCCACATGCCCGACACGAGACTCCCAAAGCAAGCGTTCTACTCGGAACTCCTACACAGCAAGCGAGCCCCAGGTGGGCAGAGGAAACATTTCAAGGACACCCTCAAAGTCTCCTTGATAAAATGCAACATCCCCACCGACACCTGGGAGTCCCTAGCCAAAGAAAGTAGAGGAAGAGCATCCGGGAGGGCGCTGAGCACCTCGAGTCTCATCACAGAGAGCATGCAGAAAACAGGCACAAGTAGCGGAAGGGGCGTGCGGAAAACCAGACTCCCCATTCACCCTTTCCTTCAACCACTATCTATCCCACCTGTGACAGAGACTGTAATTCCGGTATTGGACTGTTCAGTCACCTAAGAAGTCACTTTTAGAGTGGAAGCAAGTCTTCCTCGATTTCGAGGGACTGCCTATGATGATGATGTAAACTTCTCAGTGGAGCAGTGACAAGGAGCACCCCCCCCACCATGGGTAGTGGGTTGATGCACAATCCGGTCTGGTACTATACCATTCACATGATTTGGTCCCAGCTTCGATCCCCGTCCCTGCCGAGTTTCCTGATCTGGTTCTGGGTTGCAGGTCGGTGCCAGAGTAGGCTTCAGGGCCCCCTACACAGGAACAGGAGGAGGCCATTCAGCCCCTCGAGCCTGTTCTGCCATTCAATGAGATCATCGCTGATCTGCGACCTAACTCCTTATACCCGTCTTTGGCCCATATCCCTTAATACCTTTGGTTAACAAAAATTGATCAATCGCAGCTTTAAAATTAACAATTGACCCACCATCAATTGCCTTTTGCGGAAGAGAGTTACAAACTGAGACATGGCTGAAAGGAGGACAGAAATGGCAGCACATTGCTGGGATAGAGAGGGGGGTAAAAAAGAAGGGGGGGTCACGGTATTGATTAAAGAAACAATTACAACTGTGAGAAGGGATGATATGTTAAAGGGGTCATCAAACAAGGCTAGAGGATTGAATTGAAGGACAAAGAAGGGCGATCACACTACTGGGAGTGTACTGTAGACCTCCAAACAGTCTGAGGGAGATAGAAGAACAAATATGTGGGCAAATTGCTGCGAAGTGCAAAAACTATAGAGCTGTAATAGTGGGGGATTTCAACTATCTCAATATAAACTGGGAAAAAAGCATTGTGAATGGTAGAGAGGGTGCGGAATTCCTAAAATGCATTCAGGAAAACTTTTTTAGCCAATATGTAACAAGCCCAACAAGGGAGGGAGCGGTTCTGGACTTGGTTTTGGGGAATGAAGAGGGGCACGTGGAAAGGGTATCAGTGGGAGAGCAGTTTGGTGCTTCATAATTCAGTAAGATTTAGGGTAGTTATGGAAAAGGTGGACCAGGAAAAAAAGTTCTCAATTGGGGTAAAGCCCATTTTGCTGAACTGAGATGGGATTTGGCCAAAGTGGACTGGAAACAGCTACTTGATGGTAAATCAGTGTCAGGGCAGTGGGAGGCATTCAAGGAGGCGATGCTGAGGGTAGAGAGCAAGTATGTTCCCTTAAAAAAAGGGTGGGGCTAACAAATCTAAAGCCCCCTTTATAAAGATAAAATGGGAAGCGTATGACAGATTCAGAGAACTCAACACTGCAGAACCTCTAGAGGAGTATACAAAGTGCAGGGGTGCAATTAGAAAAGATATCAGGAAAGCAAAGAGAGAGCATGAAAGAATGTTGGCAAGTAAAATCAGGGAAAACCCAAAGCTGTTTGATAAATACATTAAGAGCAAGAGGATAACTCGAGAAAGAGTGGGCCTATTAGAGACCATAAAGCAAATCTGTGTGTCGAGGCAGAAGATATGGGTATAATTGTTAATGAATATTTTGCATCTGTTTTCACAAAAGAGAGGGGCGATGCAGACATTGCAATCAGGGAGGAGGAGTGTGAAATATTAGACGGGATAAACATAGTGAGAAAGGATGTATTAAGGGGCTCAGCAGCTTTGAAAGTGGATAAATCCCCAGGCCCAGATGAAATGTATTCCAGGCTGTTAAGAGAAGCAAAAGAGGAAATAGCAGAGGCTCTGACCATCATTTTCCAATCCTCTCTGGCTACAGGTGTAGTGCCAGAGGACTGAGGACTGCTACTGTTGTGCCTTTATTTAAAAAGGAAGAAAAGGATAGACCGAGTAAGTACAGGCCAGTCAGCCTAACCTCTGTGGTGGGAAAATTATTGGAAAAATCATGAGGGATAGGATAAATCTTCATTTGGGAAGACATGGATTAATCAAGGACAGTCAGCATGGATTTGTCAAGGGAAGGTCAGGTCTGATCAACTTGATTGAATTTCTCGAGGAGGTAACCAGGAGGGTCGATGTGCATATGATGTAGCGTATGTGGGTTTTAGCAAAACTTTTGATAAGGTCCCTCATGGCAGACTGGTCACGAAAGTAAAAGCCAATGGGATCCAGGGCAAAGTGGATCCAAAGTTGGCTCAGGGGCAGGAAGCAAAGCGTGATGGTTGATGAGTGTTTTTGTGACTGGAGGACTGTATCCAGTTGGGTTCCACAGGGCTCAGTACTAGGTCCCTTGTTCTTTGTGGTATATATCAATGTCTTGGACTTGAATGTTGGGGGGTATGATTAAGAAGTTTGAAGATTACACTAAAATAGGCTGTGTGGTTGATAATGAAGAAGAAAGCTGTAGACTGCAGGAAGATATCAATGGTCAGGTGGGCGGAACAGTGGCAAATGGAATTCAATCCAGATAAGTGTGGGGTAATGCATTTGGGGAGGTCTAACAAGGCAATGGAATACACATTAAATGGTACGGCACTGAAAAGTGTAGAGGAACAAAGGGACCTTAGAGTGCAGGTTTACAGATCCCTGAAGGTAGCAGGCCAGGTAGATAAGGTGGTTAAGGCGGCATATGGAATACTTGCCTTTATTAGCCAAGGCATGGAATACAAGAGCAAGGAGGTTATGCTT
Organism: Pristiophorus japonicus; assembly: GCF_044704955.1. Lineage (NCBI taxonomy): Eukaryota > Metazoa > Chordata > Chondrichthyes > Pristiophoridae > Pristiophorus > Pristiophorus japonicus. The sequence continues at coordinate 251,331,868 of NC_091982.1, forward strand.
GAACTGTATAAAACACTGGTTAGGCTGCAGCTGGAGTACTGTGTGCAGTTTTGATCACCACAATACAAGAAAGATGTGATTGCATTGGAAAGGGTGCAGAGGAGATTTACAAGAATGTTGCCTGGACTGGACAATTTTGGCTATGAGGAAAGACTGGCGAGGCTGGCTCTGTTTTCTTTGGAACAGAGGAGGCCGAGGGGAGACCTGATTGTATAAACTTGAGGGGCCTGGATAGAGTGGATAGGAAGGACCTGTTTCCATTAGCAGAGGGGTCAACAACCAGTGGACATAGATTTAAAGTAATTGGGGCAAGGTTTAGAGGAGACACGGGGGGAAATTTCTTCACCCAGAGGGTAGTGGGGGTCTGGAACTCACTGCCCAAAAGGGTGACAGAGGCAGAAACCCTCACCACATTTAAAAAGTACTTGGATTTTCACTTAAAGTGCTGTAACCTACAGGGCTAAGGACCAAGAGCTGGAAAGTGGGATTAGACTGGATAGCTCTTGATTAGCCAGTGTGGACACGAGGGGCCAAAATAGCCTCCTTCCGTGTTGTAAACCTCTGTGATTCTATGATTCTACCACCTGTGTGTAGAAGTGTTTCCTAATTTCACTCCTGAAAGGTCTGGTTCTAATTACTAGACTCTGCTCCCTAGTCCTAGACTCCCCAACCAGCAGAAATAGTTTCTCTCTATCTACCCTATCTGTTCCCCTTAATATCCTGAAAACTTCGATCAGATCACCTCTTAACCTTCTAAATTCTAGGGAATACGACCCTAATTTGTGTAATCGCTCTTCGTAACTTAACCCTCGGAGTCCGGGTATCATTCTGGTAAACCGATGCTGCACTCCCTCCAAGACCAGTATATCCTCCCTAAAGTGTGGTGCTCAGAACTACTCACAGTGCTCCAGGTGTGGTCTAACCAGGACTTTGTACAGCTGCAGCATAACTTCTACCCCCTTGTACTCTAGTCCTCTAGTTATAAAGGCCCTTGGCTTGTGCGGTGAAAAATCCACCAAGATTCTCACCAATTCCTGTCCACTGACTCCTGTTGGAAAGAGTGTGTGCACAGAGACACACAGGAGGGACAGAATCAGACTTGCTGCAGCGTCCCTCACAGCTGATCAACAGGAAGTGTCCAGCTAACACATGACGAATAGAGACTTGGGTGGGAAATGTATATTCGAGCCTGTGAATTGAGTGTGAGCTCAGGTACAAGAATGGTCATAGGGGACCGAGGGAGTAGAATAAAGTAAAGACTGCATTACCCCAAGATTTGTTTTGTAGATTGGCATTTAGTATCTCAGAACATATTGCAGCCTGGTTAGATTAGGGGTACTTGTCCCCCACCCCAACATTCTAGTTCATTGACTTGTCTGCTCTCCCCCCCCGCCCCAGAGTTATGTAAACATCTCAATGTCAGTTTTAATTTTTAAGAAAAATGAGTTGATTGAAATGACATGCAGGCAACTCTCTAGTGAGCCTTGCAGTAGAAAGTTATTCAGAATGATGAGGCGTTTTGATAGAGTAGATGGGGAGAAACTTTTTCCAGTGGCAGGAGGGTCGGTAACCAGAGGGCAGAGATTCAAGGTCATTGGCAAAGGAACCAGAGGGCAGAGATTCAAGGTCATTGGCAAAGGAACCAGAGGGCAGATGAGGAGATTTTAAAAAAAAATTTCCGCAGTGAATTGCGATCTGGAACGCATTGCCTGAAAGGGCGGTAGAAGCAAATTCAATCGTAACTTTCAAAAGAGAATTAGATAAATACTTGACAAGGACTATGAGGAGAGAGCAGGGGAGTGGGACTAATTGGATCACTCTTTCAAAGAGCCAGCACGGGCACGGTGGGCCGAATGGCCTCCTGCGCTGTATGATTCCAAGTTCAGAGTGAAAATGGTTGTGTTTCATAAATACAAGTTCGGAATTCATGTGCGACATCACATGGTAACGTAAACGATAACATAGTCCCTTCAACCAGACGACAACCAGGCTAGAATGGAACGCACCCTCAGATAGCTCAGCAAGACATGGCATCGCCAGTAAAGAATGTTTCACAGAGGGATCCCACAAAGATCCAATTGTACGAGAGGGATGATCTCCAAATCCAATTGTCAACTGCAGAAGTGATAACACACGGTACACTTTGAGAGTATAGCCTTCACCAATTATCAGAAAAAGGCTTTGAAAATCAGGCAGCCGAATGGAACAGTGCTTAGAAAGAACCAATATTTCTGTTGTATATGCAGACTGTAGATATACTCTCTGTGTAGTCACTGTATAGTTGCATAAGATGGACTTGTTACCTGATGTACTTTCAATAAGGTTTACACTGTGTATATACTATGCTGGCGCCACTAGAAGGTGCAACTGGTGGAGACCAGCAGTGGCTGTCCACTAGAGGGCACTGCGGTGGGAGACCTGAGGGTCACCTGCATAGGTGTGCAGGGCCCAGTATAAAAAGCTGCCCACCATGCTTGTGCCTCACTCTGGAGTTATGAATAAACGACCAAGGTCACTACAGTTTGAGTACAACACATGGCCTCCTGGAGTCATTCATAAGTACATTACAGACATAACAATTTCTATAGCTCCCTCCACAATCTCAGGACGTCCCAAGATGCTTTACAGCCAATGAAGTGCTTTTAAAGTGTAGTCACTGTTGTAACATAGGGAAATGTGGCAGCTAATTTGCACACAGCAAACTCCCAAAAACAGCAGAGAGACAAATGGCCAGATAATATATCTTTTTTAAGCAATGTTGGTTGAGAAATAAATGTTCACCAGAACACTGGAGAACAACATCCACTGCTTCTAATCGTGTCAAGAGATGTATTGCAGGAAGGGCCTCAATTTAATGTCTCATCTGAAAGACAGCACCACCAGCAATGCAGCACTCAGGCAGTCCTGCACTGGAGTGTCAGTCTGGATTATGTGCTCAGGACTCAGGAGTAAGCTTTAACCCACAACTTTCTGACTCAGAGGCCAGAGTGCTACCCACCGAGCCCCGGCTAACCCTTTATGTGTGGCCAGGCTTTTGCTTGGCATCTTGACATGCTGCTTAAATTCACAGCTTAGTGAAAATGAGAATTGCGGGCGTGTTAAAATTTCACGTTATTACAGAACCATTTTCAGTCTCAATGGATTAGTGTACAGCGTCAAGAATCAGGAAGATCAGGAAGCCTCGGGACTGAGGCCGCTCCGGATTCTGTGTATTTCCAGACTTTGGAACATCTTTATGACGTCCCGAGTCCGGAAACGCCTGGTTCAGGTAGGTGGGGGGGGGAAAAGATGGGTGGCTGAGTGGCGGGGAGTTGGGGGGGGGGGGAAAAAGATGGGTGGCTGAGTGGCGGGGAGTTGGGGGGGGGGGGTGGGGGGGGGGGAAGGTCAGCCTGAGACGGGGGCGAGGTCAGCGGGTGTCCGGATTACGGAACATTTTCCGGATTCTTGACGACCCCGCCACAGAACGTCCCGGTGTCCGGATTCCAGAATCCGGATTCTCGACGCTGTACCTGTAACAGCAAAGCTAAACCATGTCCCCCTTAATTTGGGACCTGTGCTTTTTCAATGGCTCTGTGGTAGCACTCCCTAAGTCAGCAACAACAACTTGTATTTATATAGCGTCTTTAAGGTAGTGAAACATCCCAAGGCGTTTCACAGGACAAAACATGAGAGACTGAGCCACATGAGAAATTACGGCAGGTGACCAAAAGCTTGGTCAAAGAGGTAGATTTTAAGGAGCGTCTCGAAGGAGGAGGGGTAGCAAGGCGGAGCGGTTTCGGCAGGGAGTTCCAGGACTTGGGGCCGAGGCAACAAAAGGCAGGGCCACTAATGGTGGAGCGATTATAATCAGAGATGCTCAAGGGGGCAGAATTAGAGGAGCGCAGACATCTCGGGGGGTTGTGGGGCTGGAGGTCACTAGGAGATAAGGAGGGGGCAAGGCCATTGAGGGATTTGTAAACAAGGATGAGAATTTTGAAGTCGCGGCATTGCTTAACCAGGAGCCAAAGTAGGTCAGCAAGCACAGGGGTGGTGGGTGAGCAGGACTTGATGAAAGTTAGGACATGGGCAGCTGAGTTTTGGATCACCAAATTTGTGGGTTGTGGGTTCAAGTCCCACACCAGAGACTTGAACACAAAATCCAGGCCGACATTCCCAGTGCAGCAGTACGGGAGCGCTGCACTTTTGGAGGTGCTATCTTTTGAATGAGCTGTTAAACCGAGACCCTATCTGCCCTCTCGGGTGAACATGAAAGATTCCATGGTGCTATTTCTTAGAGGAGCAGGGGAGTTCTCCCTGGTGTCTTGGCCAGTATTTTTCCCTCAATCATCATAGAAACAGATTATCTGGTCATGATCACATTGTGCCTCTACCTCATTTACACTCTTATTCCTCCTACCGAAATGCACCACCTCACACTTCTCCATATTGAAATTAAGTTTCCATTTATATGCTCATTCTGCAAGTTTGTTAACATCTTGTAATTTCTCGCAGTCTCCCTCAGTATTAACTATCTCCCAATTTGGTGTCGTCCGCAAATTTTGATATTATACTTCTGATTCCCGAGTCCAAATCATTTACGTAAATGGTGAACAAGCGTGGTCCCAGCATCGATCCCTGTGGAACACCGCTTCCCACCCTTGCCAGTCTGAGTAACCTTTACATTACATAGGCGGTCCCTCGAACGAGGATGACTTGCTTCCACAAGAGTTCACAGATGTTTCAATGAAGGGCCTGATATTCCAGTCCTGAACTCCAATTGAGGGGGTGGAAGATGCCTGTGCATGGATTTTTTTTAAACGTGTGGTGACCATTGCACATCAGCTACCACATGGGCTCCACAGAGCTAGGCCTTTATCCAGTGGCAAGGGTTGAACCAGGATGACTGGAGACCTGCTCTGCTGCACGGACCTAGTGCGCACACATATCACAGTGTGGGCTGGCCCGTGCTGCCCCTGGACCCTCGGATCTTCTGGGCCCAGTACCCTCATTCGCCACACCGTCGCCCGCGGTGGTGTTCACACGCGTCGGGGCGGCCCACGATCTCTGTTTCGGGTTTTGTCACCACCTTGCTGTCCATTCTGACCCGACTCACGCTCTGACCTTCGGAATGAGTCTTCCATGTGGTACCTTAACCATGGCCTTTTGAAGGTCCATCTATATTACATCCACTGCATTACCCTGGTCTACTCTTTCTGATACTTCAATAGAATTCAGCAAGGTTGGTCAAACATGACCCCTTTTAAAATTCAAACTGTATATTCTTTATCATACTTTTGTTTTCTAGATGTTTTTCTATTGCATCTTTGAGTTAAGATTTCAATATCTTTCCCAGCACTGACATGTTGATCATTGTGAGAAGAATCCTGATATCGGTACTAAAATTGCCTGTTACTAGTTTGAACTCGAGTTCCCCATTTGTCCTCGCAGTTTAATTGACAGTAATATTCTGTACAATTTACTATCTTTTATCATCATAGGCAGTCCCTCGAAATCGAGGAAGACTTGCTTCCACTCTAAAAATGAGTTCTCAGGTGACTGAACAGTCTAATACGAGAATTACAGTCTCTGTCACAGATGGGACAGACAGTGGTTGAAGGAAAGGGTGGGTGGGGAGTCTGGTTTGCTGCACGCTCCTTCTGTTGCTTGTTTTCTGCATGCTCTCGGCGATGAGACTCGAGGTGCTCAGCACCCTCCCAGATGCTCTTCCTCCACTTAGGGCGGTCTTTGGCCAGGGACTCCCAGGGTTGGTGGGGATGTTGCACTTTATCAAGGAGGCTTTGAGGGTGTCCTTGAAATGTTTCCTCTGTGCACCTGGGGCTCGCTTGCCGTGTAGGAGTTCCGAGTAGAGCGCTTGCTTTGAGAGTCTTGTGTCAGGCATGTGAACAATGTGGCCCGCCCAGCAGAGCTGGTCGAGTGTGGTCAGTGCTTCGATACTGGGGATGTTAGCCTGGTCGAGGAGGCTAACGTTGGTGCGTCTGTCCTCCCAGGGGATTTGCAACAAGCTCCCCGCTGGAGTGGAACTGAACTACAGAACCAGTGTGAACTATCTTTTATATATCTGTAAGAACAGCTCCCCGACACCTCCTCTCCAGATTGAAAATCCCAAGTCTCTGGTCTTTTGTCAGAACCCAGACATCCGACACTGGTGATCTGCTTCTGCACTGCCTCCAGTGCTTGAATGGCTCTTCTGTCACCCTGCAGCCAGTACTGGGCACAGTAGTCGAGCGGCAGGCTAATTGCGGCACTGTTTGGTTTGATCACGTCTTGCATACTGTTGTTTTGGTGATATAGTTCAGTGTGCCATTTGCTCTGTTGATTGCCGCTGTGCAGAGCTTGTATACACTGCACACCCAGGCTGAGCGCAGCTTGTATACGCTGCACCCCCAGGCTGAGCGCAGCTTGTATACATTGCACCCCCAGGCTGAGCGCAGCTTGTCTACACTGCATCCCTAGGCTGAGCGCAGCTTGTATACATTGCACCCCCAGGCTGAGCAGAGCTTGTATACACTGCACCCCCAGGCTGAGCGTAGCTTGTCTACACTGCATCCCCAGGCTGAGCGCAGCTTGTATACGCTGCACCCCCAGGCTGAGCGCAGCTTGTATATATGCTGCACCCCCAGGCTGCTGGGTCTCTTGCAGCTCCATCCTTGGGTTGTTTCAGCACCATTCCCAAAACACGCAAGGTGCCCATTTTTCCTTCCTGTGTGCTTGCACTAGTTGGTAGTAATCGTCATCTGCCACTGTAAGACCCACTCGCATATTTTGTTTAATGCATTCTGACCAATTTGCATCGAGTTTCAAAATTCAACTAATTAATGTAAATTAGACACAGTACCCTGTTTTTTTACCCAGTTTCTTATCCATTGCCTAAGTTTTGACCGAATCTCCACAGCTTTAAGCTTAGTTACTGCCCTTTCAGATAGACCTCCATCAAGTGGCTTTAGCAAGTCCACAACACTGTAGGGTTGAAAGAAAGAAAAGACAGACTTGCATTTCTATAGTGCCTTTCACGACCTCAGGACGTCCCCAAGCACTTTACAGCCAATGAAGAACATTTTGGGAGTGCAGTCACTGCTGTAATGTGGGAAATGTGGCAGCCAATTTGCGCACAGCATGCTCCCACAAACAGCAATGTGATAATGACCAGATTATCTGTTTTTTTTGTGATGTTGTTTGAGAATAAATATTGGCCGGAACACTGGGGCGAACTCCCCTGCTCTTCTTCAAAACAGTGCCGTGGGATCTTTTACGTCCACCTGAGAGAGCAGACAGGGCCTCGGTTTAACGTCTCATCTAAAAGATGGCTCCTCTGATAGTGCAGCACTCCCTCAGTACTGCCCCCTCCGGCAGTGCGGAGCTCCCTCAGTACTGCCCCCTCCGACAGTGCGGCGCTCCCTCAGTACTGCCCCCTCCAACAGTGCAGCACTCCCTCAGTACTGACCCTCTGACAGTGCAGTACTCCCTCAGCACTGTACTGTGTCAGCCTGGATCTTTGTGCTGAAGTCTCTGGAGTGGGACTTGGGTCGTCACATCTTCAAAGAAATCCAGGAGGTTAACATGCGTACCGCATTAGTCGGTTTCCGATCTACAGGTAACTCCCCAGTGTCTGTTTCCTCCCTGATAATAATCATCAGAGCCTCATAAATCTCCTTGCCTGGCTCGCTCCCCATACTCTGGGATAAATACCATCCAAGCTTGGGAATTATATGTTTTAAGCTCTTCCAGCTTGTCAAGAAATTCCATCTCATTTGTACTGAAGACCTGAATTTTATCCTTGCTATTTTATTTTGGGGAGAGTATGTGGTTCATGCCTTCTGTTGTGAATACTTGAAGGATGTAATCATTCAGAATATTGCCACTGCAGCTCGCTTCCAGCTGAGTTTGAAGCCCACCTTCACTTTTAACTTCGTCTTCACGGATGGTCCTCTTGTTATTGTAGTACCGAGGTGAGAATGTTTGCTGAAAATTATTTTAACAAGCTGTGCTTGTCTGAAGTCATCTAGCCATATGGTTCTCATGGCCCCCGACTCACATTCCAATTGGACGGTCTTGAGAAACAAGCCATTTTAAAATCAGGCTTTCATTTAAAAGCTCATTTTAAAAACAGCTAATATCTAGACATTTTTCTGAGAACAGGTTGGATAAACTTGGCTTGGATTGCCTGGAATTTAGAAGGTTAAGGGGTGATCTAATTGAGGTGTTTAAAAATAATAAAAGGGATTCCATAGGGTTGAGAGAAACTATTTCCTCTGGTGGGAGAATTCAGAACAAGGGGCACAATCTTAAAATTAGAGCCAGGCCATTTAGGAGTGAAATCAGGGAGCACTCTTCACACGAAGGATAGTGGGAATCTGGAACTCTCTCCCTCAAAGGCTGTGGATGCTGGAAGTCAATTGAAATGTTCAAGACTGAGATCGATGGATTTTTGTTGGGTAAGGGTATCGAGGGATGTGGAGCAAAGGCGGGTAAATGGAGTTGAGGTACAGGTCAGCCGTGGTCTAATAGAATGGGGGAACGGATCAAGAGGCTGAATGGCCTCCTCCTCCTCCTGTTCCTAAAAATAGTCAAGATATCCCAAAATGGAGATAAGCTTCTTTAACATAGAAAACGTCCCAATATATTTTATAAAGAGGAAGTAAATAGATGCTTGCCCCCCAATTTCTGTCGAGGTACTTATCCAACTCCCTTTTGAAAGCTGTGATTGAGTCTGCCTCCACCACCCTCGCAGGCAGTGCATTCCAGATCCTAAGCACTCGCTGTGTAAAAACGTTTTCCCTCATGTCGCCTTTGGTTTTTCTGCCAATCACCTTAAATCTGTGTCCTCTGGTTCTCGACCCTTCTGCCAATGGGACCAGTTTCTCTCTATCTCCTCTGTCCAGACCACTCATGATTTGGAACACCTCTCTCAAATCTCCTCTCAATATTTGCTGCTCCAAGGAGAACAACCCCAGTTTCTCCAGTCTATCCACATAACTGAAGTCCCTCAGTCCTGGAATCATTCTCGTAAATCTTTACTGCACCCTCTCTAAGGCCTTCACATCCTTCCTCAAGTACGGTGCCCAGAATTGGACATCCAGAAGACCTTGCACAGATATCTACTAGAACAAGTTATATTTAATGTGATAAAACATCCCAAGGCGCTTCACATGAGTGTTATCAAAACAAAAGGATAAAAGAATATCTTCACTAGTGGAGCCAAGGATAAAGACCTTAAAGGATATCGACATCAATGGATATCAGGAGGTTATGTCATCAGGGATCAATCTTTGAGAATCGGAAAATATTGGAAATACTCAGTGGGTCCCCCAGCACCAGGCAGTTCGCCAAGACATCTCAGGTTCTGAAGAAGTGTCTGTACCCGAAACACCAACCCATTGCCTTCCCCTCCGACTGTTGCCGATCAGCAGGGTATTTCCAGCATCTTGTTTCAGTTCAGATTTCTCAAGGCAGCTCTTTTTATTTTTGCTGTTCTGAAACTCATCTTATCTGCTTGACAACACAGACCCGCTTGTGAATTCTTATTTTAAACTTTATATTATTTCCCACTAGATAATTGACCTGAAAAAAGCAACAACAATCGAATCAGTACTATGACAAGGGTTGATGGCAAGAACACAGGATCTTAACACTTCCACTGTCATTGATGTTAACTCTTGTGCCAGGCGTCAGCCGTGACTCAGTGGGCAGCGCTCTCATCTCGGAGTCAGAAGGTTGTGGGTTTAAGACCCACTCCACAACCTGAGCATATAATCCAGGCTCATACTCCAGTGCAGTACAGAGGGAGCGCTGCACTGTCAGAGGGGCAGTACAGAGGGAGCGCTGCACTGTCAGAGGGGCAGTACAGAGGGAGCGCTGCACTGTCAGAGGGGCAGTACAGAGGGAGCGCTGCACTGTCAGAGGGGCAGTACAGAGGGAGCGCTGCACTGTCAGAGGAGCAGTACAGAGGGAGCGCTGCACTGTCAGAGGGGCAGGACTGAGGGAGCGCTGCACTGTCAGAGGGGCCCTCTTTAGGATGAGATGTTAAATCCTGTTTACCCCCTCAGTTGGATGTAAAAGATCCCATCACACTATTCGAAGAGCAGAAGAACCCTGGCGAATATTTATTCCTCAGCATCACCAAAACAGATTAGCTGCTCATGTGTATCATTGCTGTTTGTCGACCCTTACTGTGAGGAAATTGGCTGCCACGTTTCCCTACCTTACAAAAAAAGCTACACTTCAAATAAGTGCTTAATTGGCTGTAATTTGCCCTACGTAAACTTGTGGTGATCCAAAACTCAGCAGCCTGTGTCCTAACTCGCACCAAGTCCGCTCACCCATCACCCCTGTGCTTGCTAACCTACTTTGGCTCCCGATTAAGCAATGACTCAATTTTGAAATTCTCATCCTGGTTTTCAAATCCTTCCAAGGCCTCGCCCCCATTTCGATCTCTGTAACCTTCTCCAGCCCCACAACCAGAGATTTCTGCGCACTTCTAATCCTGGCCCCCAAGCTCTGGAATATGCTCCCTAAACGTCTCTGTCTCTCTCTACCACCTATAAGACACTCCTTAAAACTGACTTCTTTGACCAAGCCTTTGTTCACCTTTCCTTTTATCTCCGTATGTGGCTCGGTGTCAAACCGTGTTTTGTAACACTCCTTGAAATGCCTTGGGATGTTCTAATGCATTGAAGATGCTATATAAAAGCAAATCATTGCTATTGTTGTAGAACACTTTGGGACGACCGGAGGTCTTGAAAGGCACTGTAGAAATGAGAGTTTTTTTCCTTCTGTTGATACGATAAAATATCGTCAACTAAAATATCCAATAATGAGCAAATCCTTCCTTTATTGGCGAGTGATCAGAGACACTGGTCATGCAGTGTGAGGGACGGGGCAGCACCCTGGATGTATTTCTGGGTATGGCTGCCCCCATTACTGATCTCTATCAGTGGCTGGTGCTTGGCACTGACCAAGATCCACATTCAATGCTCGTTCTCAGTTTAAAACGCTTGTGCAGACTGGCACCCTCTTGTTCCGACACAATGTCTTCAGGCACCTTAAGTCAGAGTGCTTACAGAACAAACGTAATGTATCCTAAAAAAAACATAATCCCACATAAACCCTCCTGTTTCGAACTTTGAGGTGTGGCTGCAAATAGGACACGCAATTGGGAATAGCGGAGATAAATCACCATGGTCCTCCCAATAAAGGCAGTGGGTGGCCATTTATTTTGGCGGGTGGGGGGGGGGGAAATACAGGTTCTGCTGGTTGTCCCCTTCACATTGTCACAGGCTCATCACACACCAATTTATTCCCACGCTTTTAATCAACAGAGAGAGAAATTAAATTACTTGTTTCTGGAGGTTGATGATGCTGCTTGCAATCGTATACAACAGAGGTTTAATGGTTAAAAAAAAGATTATCTGGTCATTATAACATTGCTGTGTGTGGGAGCTTGCTGTGCGCTAATTGGCTGCCACGTTTCCCACATTACAACAGTGACTACACTCCAAAAGTACTTCATTGGCTGTAATGCACTTTGAGATGTCCGGTGGTCATGAAAGGCGCTATACAAATGCAAGTCTTTCGTTTCTTTCAAGTCTTTTGTAGTGAAGCTAAGCCAGCGTGTGGGGCATTTACAAACAAAGTGGTCCCAATCAACAACCACCTTTCAAAGGACAGTCTTGGTCAGCTTATTAGAGTTTATTTTGGGAGGGGGGGGTGGGGTTGGTTTTGTGCTCATTAAAATGTTAGTGCTAGGGAATAAAACACTTTCCATATCAATGGCAGCATCAAATACTCCCAGGGCAGGTACAGAACAGGATAGATAGAGAGTAAAGCTCCCTCTACACTGTCCCATCAAACACTCCCAGGGCAGGTACAGCACGGGGTTAGATACAGAGTAAAGCTCCCTCTACACTGTCCCATCAAACACTCCCAGGGCAGGTACAGAACAGGTAGATACAGAGTAAAGCTCCCTCTACACTGTCCCATCAAACACTCCCAGGGCAGGTACAGCACGGGGTTAGTTACAGAGTAAAGCTCCCTCTACACTGTCCCATCAAACACTCCCAGGGCAGGTACAGCACAGGTAGATAGAGTAAAGCTGCCTCTACACTGTCTCATCAAACACTCCCAGGGCAGGTACAGCACAGGTAGATAGAGTAAAGCTCCCTCTACACTGTCCCATCAATGCACCTTAGCACCAACCTAAGGAAAATAAGCCACCTCAACAATGCCAGTGTGTCAATGTTTTATTTTGCACACCAACCATCCTGTGGCTACCAATTCGGTGCTAAGTTAAGAGGAATTGTTTGCTGTGGGCCATGTATACGACTGTGGTAATTACAGAGGCATTTGCCTGCTATCTGCCGTAGGGAAAATCATCGCAAGAATCCTCCTCAATCACATTCTCCCTGTGGCTGAAGAGTTCCTCTCAGAGTCGCAATGCGGAATCCACCCTGTAAGGAGCACAAGGGACATGATCTTCACCGCGTGGCAAATCCAAGGGAAAAGTAGGGAGCAGCATCAACCTCTGTACATGGTTTGTTTGACCTCACAAAGGCCTTTGACTGTCAGCCGTGAGGGATTATGGCGCGTCCTTCTCAAATTTGGCTGTCCTCAAAAATTTGTCACCATCCTCCACCTGCTTCACGATAACATGCAAGCCGTGATTCTTACTAACTGATCCACCACAGACCCATTACAAGTGCAGAGCGTGGTCAAGCAAGGCTGTGTCATTGCCCCAATACTCTTCTCAATCTTCCTCGCTGCAAAGCTTCATCTCACCCTGAACAAGCTCCACGCTGGAGTGGAGTTAACCTACAGGACAAGCGGGAAATTGTTCAACCTCCGACCCGTCCTGCCCAGATCCAAGGTTGCTCCAACCTCTGTCACTGAATTACAATATGCAGATGATGCTTGCGTTTGTGCACACTCGGAGTCCGAACTCCAAACCATCGTTGACACCTCGTACGAGAGCTTGGGCCTCACATTAAACATCAGTAAGACAAAGGTCCTCTACCAACCTGCCCCTGCCACACAGTATTGCTCCCTGGTTATCAAGATCCATGCTGAGACCGTGGACAACGTGGACCAGTTCCCATACCTTGGGAGCCTGCTATCAACAAGGACAAACATCGACGAAGTCCAACATTGCCTTCAGTGTGCCAGTGCAGCCTTCGTCTGAAGAAGAGTGTGTTCGAAGACCAGGATCTCAAACCCGGCACCAAGCTCATGGTCTACAGAGCAGTGGTGATGCCCGCCCTCCTGTATGCTTCAGATTCACGGACTATGTACAGCAGGCACCTCAAAGCACTGGAGAAGTACCACCAACGCTGCCTCTGCAAGATCCTGAAAATGTATTGGCAGGATAGGCGCACCAACGTCAGCATTCTCTCTCAGGCCAACATCCCCAGCATCGAAGCATTAACCACACTCAATCAGCTCCGGTGGGTGGTCACATTGTCCGCATGCCCGATGCTAGACTCCCGAAACAAACACTCTACTCCGAGCTACGTCACGGCAAGCGAGTCCCGGGTGGGCAAAGAAAACGCTTCAAGGACACCCTCAAAACCTCCTTGAAAAAATGCAACATCCCCACCGACACCTGGGAATTCGTGGCCCAAGACTGCTCAAAATGGAGGAGAAGCATCCGGGAAGGCGCCGAACACCTCGAGTCTCTTCGCCGGGAGCACACGGAAGCCAAGCACAAATAGTGGAAAGAGCGCACGACAACCCAGGCACCCCATCCATCTGTCCCTCTAACCACCGTCTGCCCCACCTGTGACAGAGACTGTAGGTCCTGCATTGGACTCATCAGTCATCTGAGAACTCATCTTCGTGTGGATGCAAGTCATGCTTGACTCCGGGGGACAGCCTAAGACGACGACGACGAAGATAGCAGGAAATGGAGCGAGGCTGCCCAAACTCTCGTGTATTGGGTATTACCTTTCTTCATTCCACATCTTACATACACTGTCAGAGCATGGCCTATTATGATGCTTTAACCACACAATGAGCACACGAACAAAAAGGTCGACGTGACAGCTGTAGGTAGGTTGTGCCGATTACAATCTTAGCTTTACAATAGCACAAGTTCCAGATTTCGCACCAACTCATTTTTTTGCCAGTTGAAGGTTTTCTGCTCTCTCATCAAATCAGAACATTGGCACCCAGCTGAACAGAGAAAGTGGCAGCACAGAGAGTGTAGGTTGGCACCATAACTTCACCAGAACCAAACTGTGTAAATCGAGGGGAGATGATGCTCCCAGCCACCCTCCCGACAGAAAGACTTGCATTTCTACAGCGCCTCTCATCACCACCAGTGGCCTCCAAGCGCTTTGTAGCCAATAAGGTACTTTTGGAGTGGAGTCACTGTTGTAATGTAGGACATACAGCAGGCAATTTGCACACAGCAAGCTCCCACACACAGCAATGTGATCATGACCAGATGAGTGTTTTTTTAGTGATGTTGATTGAGGGATAAATATTGGCCCAGGACACTGGGGATAACTCCTCTACTCTTCTTCAAAATAGCACCATGGGATCTTTTACACCCACCTGAGAGAACAGAGGGGGCCTCGGTTTAATGTCTCATCTGAAAGACGGCCCCTCCAACAGTGCAGCACTCCCTCAGTACTGCCCCTCCAACAGTGTAGCACTCCCTCCGACAGTGCAGCGTTCCCTCAATACTGCCCCTCCGACAGTGCGGCACTCCCTCAGTACTGCACTGGAGTGCCAGCCTAGATTTTCGTGCTCCAATCCCTGGAGTGGGGCTTGAACGCACAACTCAGAGGTGAGTATGCTGCCCACTGAGCCATGGCTGACACCGGACACTGATGGATGGAATGATTCCCTGCCCCACACTATGTTGTGAGCGCGCAGATCAACGATCCAGGCATCGCTCAACTCAGCCATCGGAAGCAATTCCATAACAGTTATTACTGTATACATTTTCCCTCGGTGACAATCTCACGTGCACCGCTAAGTACACCTGTTCAGCAAAGGCCCTCGAAGTGTTCCTTGCAAATCATACGTTGATCTGCCAACACGAGGAAAACCCAGCTGAACAGAGAAAATGGTAGCAGAGAGTGTAGGTTGGCACCATAACATCACCAATGAGCACAACCTAATTCAACCTCTATGTTCTAAATCTCTGGCAAGAAGCAGGAGGAAGAATTCCAGTTGGAAAATAAAAATAGGTTTCAGAATGGGAAACAGGAGAGAACAGGATCAGTTAGTGTTTCAGTCTGTTTTTTATTTTAATTAACATTTTGTTTTAAATGCTTATGAGTAGCTCAGGGTTAATATTGCAGTAATAAACCGATTACTGGTGTTTGGGTAAATTTATTTCTGTATTATTTGTTTCAGCATCGATACAGATTGAGAGAAACGATACAGGTTTGCCCAGAGAGACTGGAGTTTCCCTGGACCGACCAACAGTGAGGGTTACATTATACACAAGGCTAGAAATGACTGTACATTATTAGTAATGAATATTACCATCACCTCTTCACTATTTTAACATCAGCTTCCGACCACATATTCTTCATGAAGACCGCCTACTTCCACCTCCAGAACAATGTCCGCCTCTGCCTCAGCTGATCTGCTGCAGAAACCCTCATCCATGCCTTGATCACCTCCAGACCCCACCATTCCATGGCTCTCCTGGCTGCCCTCCCATCCTCTCCCCTCCGTAAACTTCAGCTCATTCAAGATATGGCAGCCCGTGTCCTATCCCGCACCACGCCCTGCTCTCCCAACACTCAGCACTCGCTGGCCTACACCTTAGCTTCCAGCTCCCCCACAGCTTCCAATTTAAAATTCTCAGCCTGGTGTTTAAATGCCCTCTAACTCTGATCTGTGGTGCCTCTCCCTCTGTCTCTGTCTCACCGTTGCCAGCCATTCCTTCAGTCATTTCACGCTGCAATTTCTTCTCAAACCCCCTCCCTGACCCCACCTCCCTGTACCCACCTTCCTAAACCCCTCCCTGTCCCCATCCCCACCCCCCTGCCCTCGCTGAACGACCCGCTTGAAACACTTCACCCCTCCCAATATATCCTCCTTTGGGTCAGTATCCATTTTTTGTCGGATTACTCCTCTGTGAAGCACTTTGGGATGTTTTTCTAAGTTAAAGGCGCTATATAAATGTAAGTTATTAACTCCAGCTAGAATGGCAGACAAGGAAGATCATGCATTGCTCATATCAGTAAGATAAATTTCTAGGATTGATAGTGACTTTTAAGCTTGCCAGAGCCTATTGTGCTGTAGAGGGGCATGATTCATAGGGAGGTATAATAAGGTGATTGTTTTGCAGTTATAAAACAGAATTATAAGGATTAAGAACGCAGATTCTGCTGATTGTATTATTATAGCTAATATGTTCAACAATATACGCAGCAAATCAAAGACCTGTGTGGGCAATCTCAACAAAACTCAGCGTTTCTCCTACAGAAAGAGGCAACACACTGAAAACTGCAATTTACAAAATTCAGGGGCATGTAGAACAAGCCACCGCCATCAGCTCAGGGGGGCTTTCAAAATGATAAGGTGGGACCTGAACTCATCTACATGACCATACCCATTACACTACTGCAGCCTTCGTCGCACATACCCACTCCCCCGACCCCGCATGCCTCCGAGACTGGAGGTCAAAAATCCAGGCTGACACTCCAGCGCAGTGCTGAGGGAGCGCCGCACCGTCGGAGGGGCAGTACTGAGGGAGTGCCGCACTGTTGGAGGGGCAGTACTGAGGGAGCGCCGCACCGTCGGAGGGGCAGTGCTGAGGGAGCGCCGCACTGTCGTTAACTGAGACGTTAAACCGAGGCCCCATCTGCTCTCTCAGGTGGACGTAAAAAATCCCAAGGCACTATTTCGAAGAAGAGCAGGGGAGTTATCCCTGGTGTCCTGGAGCCAATATTTATCCCTCAATCAACATCACTAAAAACAGATTATCCGGTCACTAGCACATTGCTGTTTGTGGGAGCTTGCTGTGCGCAAATTGGCTGCCACGTTTCCCACATTACAATAGTGACTGCACTCCAAAAGTACTTCATTGGCTGTAAAGGGCTTTGGGACGTCTGGTGGTCATGAAAGGCGCTCTAGAAATGCTTTTCTTTTCTTTTCCATCAGGCAGCTCACCACTCGTTTAACCAAACGGTAAGATTGGTTTCTGTTTCGTGGGCTACAACCAGACCCGGTGGTTCATTTACTCACGGAGCCACAGTAGTTGCTACCAAACATGTTCACATAGAGGTTCCTTTAATGTGTTTGAAACTAGCAACAGAAGGATCTGCACTGATTGGTGCTGACATGTATCCCAGAGCACCAGTTGCGATGGCCAACACGTCAAGGGATTGTGAGCCATCCCCGAGGAACTGCCAGCTGGAGATCGTGTCTCCTAGCCTTGGGGAAGAAGCAAAAGCAAATATAAAACCAAGTCAAGGACAAGGTAAAGCCACTTGGCCCAACGATCTGGTGTCTAGTTGTTGACGCACCCAGCCTTGGGTGCAAGTCATTAACCCGGCGTCAGACTCTGAACCTGCTTTAGGCTAGACTGCACAGCTTACCGTCTCTGATCAGTCATCACAGCTCATTCCCATTGCACGTGCAACCAGTCTGGTTATTCTGCCCTACTCCCTGTCCAAGAGGGGACCATTGGTGGCTTGGGACCAAGAGGGCTTGATGAAGGTTTGAGAGCTGACGAATGATGTGTTTGATGTGAGGAAGGCCCGAACACAACCAGTAGAAAGGCAAAACACAAAATATTTCACTGCAGAATCGAGATCAAGGGCAAAGTTTTCAAAATGGAGTCGTGAAGATGCCGTGCTCACATTCTCATCACTGCGCCTCCAGTCAGGGTCAGTAATCGCAGCTTGTGGAAAGGTCAATGATCGAATAGTGAACGCAAGCATGGTCACAGGCATCGCCCCGACTGGAGAGGGGGGGGATGGGGTCAGGGTCAGAGTCATGTACCCAACTGGTGAGGGGGGGGGGGAGGGGGTCACAGGCATCTCCCCGACTGGAGAGGGGGGGGGGTGGGGTCAGGGTCAGAGTCATGTACCCAACTGGTGAGGGGGGGGGGTCACGGGCATCTCCCCGGCTGGAGAGTCGGGGGGGGTGGGGTCAGGGTCAGAGTCATGTACCCAACTGGTGAGGTGGGGGGGGGGGGGGGTCACGGGCATCTCCCCGACTGGAGAGGGGAGGGGGGGTGGGGTCAGGGTCAGAGTCATGTACCCAACTGGTGAGGTGGGGGGGGGGGGGGTCACGGGCATCTCCCCGACTGGAGAGGGGGGGGGGTGGGGTCAGGGTCAGAGTCATGTACCCAACTGGTGAGGGGGGGCGGTCATGGGCATCTCCCCGACTGGAGAGGGGAGGGGGGGTGGGGTCAGGGTCAGAGTCATGTACCCAACTGGTGAGGTGGGGGGGGGGGGGTCACGGGCATCTCCCCGACTGGAGAGGGGGGGGGGTGGGGTCAGGGTCAGAGTCATGTACCCAACTGGTGAGGGGGGGCGGTCATGGGCATCTCCCCGACTGGAGAGGGGGGGGGGTGGGGTCAGGGTCAGAGTCATGTACCCAACTGGTGAGGGGGGGCGGTCATGGGCATCTCCCCGACTGGAGAGGGGAGGGGGGGTGGGGTCAGGGTCAGAGTCATGTACCCAACTGGTGAGGGGGGGCGGTCATGGGCATCTCCCCGACTGGAGAGGGGAGGGGGGGTGGGGTCAGGGTCAGAGTCATGTACCCAACTGGTGAGGTGGGGGGGGGGGGGTCACGGGCATCTCCCCGACTGGAGAGGGGGGGGGGTGGGGTCAGGGTCAGAGTCATGTACCCAACTGGTGAGGGGGGGCGGTCATGGGCATCTCCCCGACTGGAGAGGGGGGGGGGTGGGGTCAGGGTCAGAGTCATGTACCCAACTGGTGAGGGGGGGCGGTCATGGGCATCTCCCCGACTGGAGAGGGGAGGGGGGGTGGGGTCAGGGTCAGAGTCATGTACCCAACTGGTGAGGGGGGGCGGTCATGGGCATCTCCCCGACTGGAGAGAGGTGGGGGGGGGGGGGGGGGGTGGTCAGGGTCATGTACCCGACTGGTGGAGGGAGGGTCACAGTCATCTCCCCAACTGGTGAGGAGGTCAAGGGTCATCTCCCTAACTGGCGAGGGGGGTCAAAGAGGAATTTTCCAGATTTCTTTTCCTCTTACGAGCCCTGGGTTTATTTGCCTCTCCCGGGGGGGTGGGGTTGGGTATAAAGAGTCTAGTCACAATGCTCCAGGTGTGTGGGGCAGGCTACAAGGACCAACTGGTCTTTTCCTGCCCATCATTTTTGCATCTTCATATTAGCTGTACGTCACCTACTGTAACCTTCTTTCAAATAGTTCTAAATATTTTTCTTCCCCACCCACACAATCAGTATTTGACCTTTATAAATACAAGTTGTTGTTGTTGTATAGCACCTTTAACATTGTAAAATGTGCCAAGGCACTTCACAGGAGCCACAGAAATATTGGGACAGATGACCAAAAGCTTGGTCAAAGAGGTATGTATTAAGGAGCGTCTTGAAGAAGGAAAGAGAAGTCGAGAGGCGGAGAGGTTTAGGCAGGGAGTTCCAGAGCTTGGGCCCTAGACAACAGAAGGCATGGCCAGAGATGGTGAGGCAATGAACATTAGGGATGCTGAAGAGGGCAGAATTGGAGATCGGATATCTTGGAGGGTTGTGGGGCTGGCGCAGATTACAGTGATGGGGAGGGGGCGAGGCCATGGAGGGATTTGAAAACAAGGCTGAGAATGTTTTTTTTAAAATCGAGGCATTGCTTAACCGGGAGCCAATGTAGGTCAGTGAGCGGGACTTGGTGCGAGTTAGGACATGGGCAGCCGAGTTTTGAATGAGCTGAAGTTTACATAGGGTAGAATGTGGGAGGCCAACCAGGAGTGCGTTGGAATAGTCAAGTCTAGAGGTAACAAAGGTCACTAACGGCAATTTGCCAACTCACACAACAGCTACAGGGAAATTCCTAGAGCACAATCTGCATTAGCAAATTACAAAGTCAAGCTGGGGTCATTTCAGAGCAACAACATCCCACACACATGGAGCAATGAGCACGTCTGCACATCGAGTCTGCACAACCTTCAGTCATAAGAACATAGGAAATAGGAGCAGGAGTAGGCCACCTGGCCCCTCGAACCTGCTCCGCCATTCAATAAGATCATGGCTGATCTGATCATGGACTCAGCTCCACTTCCCTGCCCACTCCCCATAACCCTTTCCTCCCTTATCGCTCAAAAATCTGTCCATCTCCACCTTAAATGTATTCAATGACCCAGCCGCCACAGCTCTCTGGGGCAGAGAATTCCACAGATTTACAACCCTCAGAGAAGAAATTCCTCATTTCCGTTTCAAATGGGCAATCCCTTATTCTGAAACTATGCCCCCGAGTTCTGGACTCCCTGAGAGGAAACATCCTCTTTGCATCTACCCTGTCAAACCTCCTCAGAATCTTATACGTTTCAATAAGATCACCTCTCATTCTTCTAAACTCCAATTGAGTATAGGCCCAACCTGCTCAACCTTTCTTCATAAGACAACCCCTTCATCTCAGGAATCAACCTCCTGAAACTTCTCTGAACTACCTCCAATGAAAGTATATCCCTCCTTAAATATGGAGACAAATACTGGAAGCAGTACTCTAGGTGTGGCCTCACCAATGCCCTGTACAGTTGTAGCAGGACTTCTCTGCTTTTATACTCCACCCCCCTTGCAATAAAGGCTAACATTCCATTTGTCTTCCTGATTACTTGCTGTACCTGCATGCTAATATTTTATATTTCATGTACAAGGAACCCCAGGTCCCTTTGCACCACAGCATTTTTTAATCTCTCCCCATTTAAATAATAATTTGCTTTTTTATTTTTCCTACCAAAGTGCATAACCTCACATTTTCCCACATTATACTCCATCTGCCAAATTTTTGTCCACTCACTTAGGCTATCTATCTATATCCCATTGCAGATTATTTGTAGCCTCCTCACAACATGCTTTAGAAACATAGAAACATAGAAAATAGGTGCAGGAGTAGGCTATTCGGCCCTTCGAGCCTGCACCGCCATTCAATGAGTTCATGGCTGAACATGCAACTTCAGTACCCCCTTCCTGCTTTCTCGCCATACCCCTTGATCCCCCTAGTAGTAAGGACTACATCTAACTCCTTTTTGAATATATTTAGTGAATTGACCTCAACTTTCTGTGGTAGAGAATTCCACAGGTTCACCACTCTCTGGGTGAAGAAGTTTCTCCTCATCTCGGTCCTAAATGGCTTACCCCTTATCCTTAGACTGTGACCCCTGGTTCTGGACTTCCCCAACATTGGGAACATTCTTCCTGCATCTAACCTGTCTAAACCGGTCAGAATTTTAAACGTTTCTATGAAATCCCCTCTCATTCTTCTGAACTCCAGTGAATACAAGCCCAGTTGATCCAGTCTTTCTTGATATGTCAGTCCCGCCATCCCAGGAATCAGTCTGGTGAACCTTCGCTGCACTCCCTCAATAGCAAGAATGTTCTTCCTCAAGTTAGGAGACCAAAACGGTACACAATACTCCAGGTGTGGCCTCACCAAGGCCCTGTACAACTGTAGTAACACCTCCCTGCCCCTGCACTCAAATCCCCTCGCTATGAAGGCCAACATGCCATTTGCTTTCTTAACCGCCTGCTGTACCTGCATGCCAACCTTCAATGACTGATGTACCATGACACCCAGGTCTTGTTGCACCTCCCCTTGTCCTAATCAGTCACCATTCAGATAATAGTCTGTCTCTCTGTTTTTACCACCAAAGTGGATAACCTCACATTTATCCACATTATACTTCATCTGCCATGCATTTGCCCACTCACCTAACCTATCCAAGTCACTCTGCAGCCTCACAGCATCCTCCTCACAGCTCACACTGCCACCCAACTTAGTGTCATCCGCAAATTTGGAGATTCTACATTTAATCCCCTCGTCTAAATCATTAATGTACAATGTAAACAGCTGGGGCCCCAGCACAGAACCTTGCGGTACCCCACTAGTCACTGCCTGCCATTCTGAAAAGTACCCATTTACTCCTACTCTTTGCTTCCTGTCTGACAACCAGTTCTCAATCCACGTCAGCACACTAACCCCAATCCCATGTGCTTTAACTTTGCACATTAATCTCTTGTGTGGGACCTTGTCGAAAGCCTTCTGAAAGTCCAAATACACCACATCAACTGGTTCTCCCTTGTCCACTCTAATGGAAACATCCTCAAAAAATTCCAGAAGATTTGTCAAGCATGATTTCACTTTCACAAATCCATGCTGACTTGGACCTATCATGTCATCTCTTTCCAAATGCGCTGCTATGACATCCTTAATAATTGATTCCATCATTTTACCCACTACCGATGTCAGGCTGACTGGTCTATAATTCCCTGTTTTCTCTCTTCCTCCTTTTTTAAAAAGTGGGGTTACATTGAATCAGTTCCTATGGAGTGAAAGGTAGCGAGAGTCTATGGAATGTTGGAAAATGACTGTTAATGCATCCGCTATTTCCAAGGCCGCCTCCTAAAGTACTCTGGGATGCAGTCCATCAGCCCTGGAGATTTATCGGCCTTCAATCCCATCAATTTCCCCAACACAATTTCCCGACTAATAAGGATTTCCCTCAGTTCCTCCTTCTTACTAGACCCTCTGACCCCTTTTATATCCGGAAGGTTGTTTGTGTCCTCCTTAGTGAATACTGAACCAAAGTACTTGTTCAATTGGTCTGCCATTTCTTTGTTCCCTGTTATGACTTCCCCTGATTCTGACTGCAGGGGACCTACGTTTGTCTTTACTAACCTTTCCCACCCATCTTTGTATCATCAGCAAATTTGGCTACTTTACACTCGGTCCCTTCATCCAAGTCATTTATGCAGATTGTAAATACTTGAGGCCCAAGGAACAATCTCATGTTTCATAAGCATCAGTTGCAACAAATGTCCAACTATTTCATGGGAGAGGCACAAGATTTTACAGTTTAGCACAATAAAGTACAGTGTCCTGGCCAATATTTATCTCAATCAACATCAATAAACAGATGATCCGGTCATTATCACATTGCTGTTTATGGGATCTTGTTGTGCACAAAATCGCTGTTGTGTTTCCCACATTACAACAGTGACTGCACTCCAAAGGTACTTCATGGACTGTAAAGTGCTTTGAGATGTCCTGAGATCATGAAAGGCACAATATAAATGCAGATCTTTCTTTTCTGTTCTGATACCTTTAGCAGAGAAACTGGCTGGAGGAGTTATTGAGTCAGACTGTCAGCGAACTTGATTTAATATCAGTAGGTGTATAGGGCCCAAATTTCCCCAGGAGTTGCTCAGTTTTTTTTTGGAGCAACTTGATTTTTCTGGAGCATCTTTTTAGTTGCAATTCTGGTCATTTAATTTGCGCCAGTGTAAGTGAGTTAGTTAGGGTTTTTTTAAAAAAAGTTGTTTTTTTTTTCAAAAGGGGGCGTTACCAGCCACTTACGCCTGTTTTGGCCATTTATGCAAGTTTAGCCAGCTAAAAGTTACGCCAAACTAACTTAGGCCAGCATAAGTGGGCACTCTTGTACAGTCAGAAAAACCTTGCAGTGACGTAAGAAATCAGCACAGGCAGCCAGAGATTGGGAGTGAGGTGGGGGAGGGGGGGAGGAAGGAAGGGGACCTTGCAAAGCACTAAACACCTTCACAGCAACATTAAAGAAGCATAAATACATTTAAAGCATCGAGCACTAAACAAAGCAGTACATTTGCACCAAGCACTAAACAAAGCATAAAAAGTAATAAGTAATTAATTAATAAAAAATAGATGGAACCCTGCACCTAAAGCACCAAGACCAAAGTAATAAGCAATCAATCAGTAAATAATCGGGAACAGTGGGCCACTGATGAGGGAGCCCATTCGGCCAGGGCTAGGGACGGCATACTTCGGGCCCTTCCCACACAGCCTGCAGTGCGTACTCACAGATTCAGCCTGCCAGGAGTTACTGCACATGTACGCAGACTCTAGCTCGCATGTGCAGAGGTCCTGGCACTGTTTTCAGCGCCTGGACCTGGCTCCACCCTCAGTCCACTGGGCCACGCTACGCCACCACTGAGGAGAGGCTGGGGAGCGGCCAGAATCGGGAGGAAGATTTTTCGGCGCGCTTGGATGTGGACAAAGGTGGCGCACATCGGGTGAGGGCGCCAGGAAAAGGGGTTGGGGAAATTTGAACCCATAGTGTGCAACATCGTCTGCTGTCTGGGAGCAGGCCCTGAGCGTAGCAACAGCAGGGAGCTCTTTTATCAGCTTTACTTGAAGACAGATAGACTTGCTCAGTACTGCCCCTCCAACAGTGCAGCACTCTCTCAGTACTGCCCCTCCGACAGTGCGGCGCTCCCACAGCACTGACCCTTCGACAGTGCGGCGCTCCCTCAGCACTGCACTGGAGCGTCAGCCTGGATTTTTGACCTCCAGTCTCGGAGGCACGCAGAGCCGGGGGAGTGGGTATGTGCGACGAAGGCTGAGTCCCATTTTCGCCCTGGTGAGCAGTCAAGACCACCTACTGCCCAAGCACCCAAAGTCCTACCGCATTGTGGGCCAAAAGCGGAGAGGCGCTCATCAAGGACAGAGAGGCAGTCAATGCCCGCTGGAAGGAACACATCAAAGATCTCCTTAACCGAGACTCTGTCTTCGGCGCGAGTGTCCTCGACTGCATCCCGCAGCATGCTACCCGCCACCAACTCAACACCAACCCCAGCCCAGCATGAGGTTGAAAAGGCCATCCGACAACTGAAGAACAACAAGGCCGCAGGAGCAGATGGAATCCCCGCTGAAGCACTAAAGCATGGTGGAGAAACACTATTGGCGCGAATCCATGAACTAATTTCTCTTATTTGGAAGGAGGAGAGCATGCCAGGGGATCTGAGACACACGAATTGTGACCATCTTGAAGAAAGGTGACAAGTTCGATTGCGGTAACTACAGAGGATTTTCCCTGCTGTCTGCCACAGGGAAAGTCATCGCAAGAATCCTCCTCGATCGCCTTCAGTGGTTAAAGAGCGCCTCCCAGAATTGCAATGCGGATTACGCCCACTAAGGGGCACAATGGATATGATCTGCGACAAATCCAATAGAAATTCAGCAAACAACACCAACATGGCCTTCTTTGACCTCTCAAAGGCCAACGATACTCTCAACCGTGAGGGATTATGGGGCTTCGTCCTCAAATTCGGCTGCCCTCAAAACTTTGTCACCATCCTCCGCCTGCTCCACGACAACATGCGAGCCATGATCCTAACCAACGGATCCACCACAGACCCATTCCATGTCCGGAATGGAGTCTAGCAGGGCTGTGTCATCGCACCAATGCTCTTCTCGATATTCCTTGCTGCAATGCTCCATCTCACCCTCAGTAAGCTGCCTGCTGGAGTGGAGCTAATCGACAGAACAAATGGAAAACTGTTCAATCTCCGCTGTCTCCAGGCCAGATCCAAGGTTGTCCCATCCTCGGTCATTGAATTACAGTACGAGGACGAAGCTTGCGTCTGCGCACAGAGGCTGAACCGAAGCGTACGAGAGAATGGGCCTTACACTAAACACCCGTAAGACAAAGGTCCTCTACCAACCTGCCCCTACCACACAGCGCTGCCCCCACCTCAATTATCAAAATCCTCGAAGAGGCCTTGGACAATGTGGACCCATTGGTTAACAAGGGCAGACGTTGATGACTAAGTCCAACACCGCCTTCAGTGCGCCAGTGCAGCCTTCGGTCGTCTGAGGAAGAGTGTGTTTGAAGACCAGGACCTCAAACCCGGCACCAAGCTCATGGTCTACAGTGCAGTAGTGATACCCACCCTCCTGTATGCTTCACAGACCTGGACAATGTACAGCAGGCACCTCAAAGCAATGGAGAAATACCACCAACGCTGCCTCTTAAGATCCTGCAAATCCATTGGCAAGATAGGCGCACCAACATCAGTGTTCTCAATCATAAGAACATAAGAAATAGAAACAGGAGTAGGCCTTACGGCCCCTCAAACCTGCTCCGCCATTCAGTAAGATCATGGCTGATCTGATTATGGACTCAGCTCCACTTCCCCGCCGCTCTCCATAACCCCTTATCGTTTAAGAAACTGTTTATTTCTGTTTTAAATTTATTCAATGTCTCAGCTTTCACAGCTCTCTGCGACAGCGAATTCCACAGATTTATAATCCTCAGAGAAGAAATTTCTCCTCATCTCTGTTTTAAATGGGTGGCCCCTTATTCTAAGATTGTGCCCTCTAGTTCTAGTCTCCCTCTTCGTTGGAAACATCCTCTCTGCGTCCAACTTGTCAAGCCTCCTCATAATCTTATATGTTTCGATAAGATCACCACTCACTCATTCTTCTGAATTCCAATGAGTAAAGGCCCAACCTACGCAACCTTTCCTCATAAGTCAACCCCTTCATCCCCGGAATCAACCTAGTGAACCTTTTCTGAACTGCCTCCAAAGCAAGTATATCCTTTCGTAAGTATGGAAACCAAAACTGCATGCAGTATTCCAGGTGTGACCTCACCAATACCTTATATAGCTATAGTAAGACTTCCCTGCTTTTATACTCCATCCCCTTTGCAATAAAAGCCAAGATACCATTGGGCTTTCTGATCACTTGCTGTATCTACATACTATCCTTCTGTGTTTCATGCACAAGTACCCCCAGGTCCCGCTGTACTGCGGCACTTTGCAATCTTTCTCCATTTAAATAATAACTTGCTCTTTGATTTTTTTCTGCCAAAGTGCATGACCTCACACTTTCCAACATTATACTCCATCTGTCAAATATTTGCCCAGTCACTTAGCCTGTCTATGTCCTTTCGCAGATTTTGTGTGTCCTCCTCACACATTGCTTTTCCTCCCATCTTTGTATCGTCAGCAAACTTTGCTACGTTACACTTGGTCTCTTCTTCCAAGTCATTAATACAGATTGTAAATAGTTGGGGTCCCAGCACTGATCCCTGCGGCACCCCACTTGTTACTGGTTGCCAACCAGTGAATGAACCATTTATCGCTACTCTGTTCTCTGTTAGTTAGCCAATCCTCTATCCATGCTAATATATTACCTCCAACCCCGTAATCTTTTATCTTGTGCAGTAACCTTTTATGTGGTGCCTTGTCAAATGCCTTCTGGAAGTCCAAATACACCACATCCACTTGTTCCCCTTTATCCAGCCTGTTCGTTACATCCTCAAAGAACTCTAGCAAATTTGTCAAACATGACTTCCCCTTCATAAATCCATGCTGACTCTGCTTGACCGAATTTTGCTTTTCCAAAATGTCCTGCTACTGCTTCTTTAATAATGGACTCCAACATTTTCCCAACCACAGATGTTAGGCTAACTGGTCTATAGTTTCCTGCTTTTTGTCTGCCTCCTTTTTTAAATAGGGACGTTACATTTGCAGTTTTCCAATCTGCTGGAACCTCACCAGAATCCAGGGAATTTTGGTAAATTACAACCAATGCATCTACAATCCCTGTCGCTACTTTTCTTAAGACCGTAGGATGCAAGCCATCAGGTCCAGGGGATTTATTCGCCTTTAGTCCCATTATCTTACTGAGTACCACCTCCCTAGTGATTGTGATTGTGTTAAGTTCCTCCCCTCTCCATCCCATAGCCCCTAGACTATCCACTGTTGGAATATTGTTAGTGTCCTCTACCGTAAAGACTGATGCAAAATATTTGTTCAGAGTTTTTATCATCTCAATATTCCCCATTACTAATTCTCCGGTCTCGTCCTCTAAGGAACCAACATTTACTTTAGCCACTTTTTTCCTTTTTATATGCCTATAGAAACTCTTGCTATCTGTTTTTATATTTTGCACTAGTTTACTTTCATAGTCTATCTTCCCTTTCTTAATCATTTTTTCCAGACGTTCTTTGCTGGCTTTTAAAAACTTCCCAGTCTTCTGTCCTCCCACTAGTTTTGGCCACTTTGTATGCCCTTGTTTTTAAATTGGATACCATTACAGTTTTGGTCTCCTAACTTGAGGAAGGACATTCTTGCTATTGAGGGAGTGCAGCGAAGGTTCACCAGACTGATTCCCGGGATGGCGGGACTGACATATCAAGAAAGACTGGATCAACTGGGTTTGTATTCACTGGAGTTCAGAAGAATGAGAGGGGATCTCATAGAAACGTTTAAAATTCTGACGGGTTTAGACAGGTTTGATGCAGGAAGAATGTTCCCAATGTTGGGGAAGTCCAGAACCAGGGGTCATAGTCTAAGGATAAGGGGTAAGCCATTTAGGACCGAGATGAGGAGAAACTTCTTCACCCAGAGAGGCTAATTCACTAAATATATTCAGAAAGGAGTTAGATATAGTCCTTACTACTAGGGGGATCAAGGCATATGGCGAGAAAGCAGGAATGGGGTACTGAAGTTGCATGTTCAGCCATGAACTCATTGAATGGCGGTGCAGGCTCGAAGGGCCGAATGGCCTACTCCTGCACCTGTTTTCTATGTTTCTATTCTTTATTTTCTCTGACACCCTTTTCTCCTCACTGGAATATGTTTTTCTTGAGTGTTGTTAAATATCTCCTTAAATGTACACCACTGTTCATCACTTTAATCTATTTTCCCAGTCCACTTTATCTAACTGCCCTCATACCTTCATAGTCTCCTTTATTTAAGCTTAGTACGCTGGTTAGAGATCCAACTTTCTCACCCTCCATCTGAATTTGAAATCCAATCATGCTATGATCACTTATTCCGAGGGGACCCTTTACTAGGAAATTGTTTATTAATCCGGTCTCATTACACAGGACCAGATGTAAGATAGCCTGCCCCCTGGTGGGTTCCGTTATGTACTGCTCAAGGAATCCATCCCTTATGCACTCTATAAACACCTCCTCAAAGCTACCCTGACCAATTTGATTTGTCCAATCAATATGGAGCTTAAAATCACCCATGATTATTGCTGTTCCCTTTTTACAAGCCCCCACTATTTCCTGGTTTATGCTCCGACCAACAGATTTGCTACTGTTAGGGGGCCTATAGACTACGCCCATCAGTGACTTTTTCCCCTTATTGTTCCTCATCTCCACCCATACTGTTTCAACACCTATATAATTTGAGCCAATATCATTTCTTACTATTGCAGTGATTCCATCCTTTATCAATAGAGCTACCCCACCTCCTTTTCCTTTCTATCTGTACTTCCGGATTGTCTGAATATTTAATTCCCAGTCCTGGTCACCTTGCAACCATGTCTCTGTAATGGCCATCAGATCATATCCTTTTGTCTCAATTTGTGCCGTCAATTCATCTATCGTGTTACAAAGTGCCTTCAAGTTTTTTTTTTTAAAACACTTTTTTCCTGCTCGTTTCCTCTCCTTCAAACTCACTTTCTTTATTTTTGCTTTCCAATTCCAGCTTTACTCCCCTCCCTGCGGAATCTAGTTTCAGATTCCCTTCCCCCTGCCAAGGTAGTTTAAACCCTCCCCAACAGCATAAGAACATAAGAATTAGGAACAGGAGTAGGCCATCTAGCCCCTCGAGCCTGCTCCGCCATTCAAAAAGATCTTGGCTGATCTGGCCGTAGACTCAGCTCCACTTACCCGCCCGCTCCCCGTAACCCTTAATTCCCTTATTGGTTAAAAATCTATCTATCTGTGATTTGAATACATTCAATGAGCTAGCCTCAACTGCTTCCTTGGGCAGAGAATTCCACAGATTCACAACCCTCTGGAGAAGAAATTCCTTCTCAACTCGGTTTTAAATTGGCTCCCTTGTATTTTGAGGCTGTGCCCCCCTAGTTCTAGTCTCCCCGACCAGTGGAAACAACCTCTCCGCCTATATCTTGTCTATCCCTTTCATTATTTTAAATGTTTCTATAAGATCACCCCTCATCCTTCTGAACTCCAACGAGTAAAGACCCAGTCTACTCAATCTATCATCTCCGGAACCAGCCTAGTGAATCGTCTCTGTACCCCCTTCAAAGCTAGTATATCCTTCCTTAAGTGAGGTGACCAAAACTGCACGCAGTACTCCAGGTGCGGCCTCACCAATACCCTGTACAGTTGCAGCAGGACCTCCCTGCTTTTGTACTCCATCCCTCTCGCAATGAAGGCCAACATTCCATTCGCCTTCCTGATTACCTGCTGCACCTGCAAACTAACTTTTTGGGATTCATGCACAAGGACCCCAGCATGTTGTAATTTCTCCCCATTCAAATAATATTCCCTTTTACTGTTTTTTCCCCCCCCCCCCAAGGTGCATGACCTCACATTTTCCGACATTGTGTTCCATCTGCCAAACCTTAGCCCATTCGCTTAACCTATCTAAATCTCTTTGCAGCCTCTCTGTGTCCTCTACACAACCCGCTTTCCCACTAATCTTTGTGTCATTTGCAAATTTTGTTACACTACACTCTGTCCCCTCTTCCAGGTCATCTATGTATATTGTAAACAGTTGTGGTCCCAACACCGATCCCTGTGGCACACCACTACTAACCACCGATTTCCAACCCGAAAAAGACCCATTTATCCAGATTCTCTGCTTTCTGTTAGCCAGCCAATACTCGATCCATGCTAATACATTTCCTCTGACTCCGCGTACCTTTATCTTCTGCAGTAACCTTTTGTGTGGCACCTTATCGAATGCCTTTTGGAAATCTAAATACACCACATCCATCCGTACACCTCTATCCACCATGCTCGTTATATTCTCAAAGAATTCCAGTAAATTAGTTAAACATGATTTCCCCTTCATGAATCCATGTTGCGTCTGCTTGATTGCACTATTCCTATCTAGGTGTCCCGCTATTTCTTCCTTAATGATAGCTTCAAGCATTTTCCCCACTACAGATGTTAAACTAACTGGCCTATAGTTACCTGCCTTTTGTCTGCCCCCTTTTTTAAACAGAGGCGTTACATTAGCTGCTTTCCAATCCGATGGTACCTCCCCAGAGTCCAGAGAATTTTGGTAGATTATAACTTCCGCCATCTCTTTTAATACCCTAGGATGCATTTCATCAGGACCAGGGGATTTTCTACCTTGAGTCCCATTAGCCTGTCCAGCACTACCCCCCTAGTGATAGTGATTGTCTCAAGGTCCTCCCTTCCCATATTCCCGTGACCAGCAATTTTTGGCATGGTTTGTGTCTTCCACTGTGAAGACCGAAGCAAAATAATTGTTTAAGGTCTCAGCCATTTCCACATTTCCCATTATTAAATCCCCCTTCTCATCTTCTAAGGGACCAACATTTACTTTAGTCACTCTCTTCCGTTTTATATAACGGTAAAAGCTTTTACTATCTGTTTTTATGTTTTGCGCAATTTTACTTTCGTAATCTATCTTTCCTTTCTTTATCGCTTTCTTAGTCATTCTTTGCTGTCGTTTAAAATTTTCCCAATTTTCTAGTTTCCCACTAACCTTGGCCACCTTATACGCATTGGTTTTTAATTTGATACTCTCCTTTATTTCCTTGGTTATCCACGGCTGGTTATCCCTTCTCTTACCGCCCTTCTTTTTCACTGGAATATATTTTTGTTGAGCACTATGAAAGAGCTCCTTAAAAGTCCTCCACTGTTCCTCAATTGTGCCACCGTTTAGTCTGTGTTCCCAGTCTACTTTAGCCAACTCTGCCCTCATCCCACTGTCGTCCCCTTTGTTTAAGCATAGTACGCTCGTTTGGGGCACTACTTCCTCACCCTCAATCTGTATTACAAATTCAACCATACTGTGATCACTCATTCCGAGAGGATCTTTTACTAGGAGATCGTTTATTATTCCTGTCTCATTACACAGGATCAGATCTAAGATAGCTTGCTCCCTTGTAGGTTCTGTAACATACTGTTCCAAGAAACAATCTCGTATGCATTCCATGATTTCCTCCTCAAGGCTACCCCATGCGATTTGATTTGACCAATCGATATGTAGGTTAAAATCCCCCATGATTACTGCCGTTCCTTTTTCACATGCCTCCATTATTCCCTAGCAAACCTCCCCCCCCCCCCCCACCCCACGAGGATATTGGTTCCGGCTCTGTTGAGATGCAACCCGTCTGGCTTGTACAGGTCCCACCTCCCCCAGAAGAGGTCTCAATGCCTCAGGAAACGAAAGCCCTCCTGCCTGCACCATCCCTGCAGGCACACATTCATCTGCTCTATCCTCCTACTTCTATACTCACTAGCTCGTGACATTAGGAGTAATCCGGTGATTACTACCTTTGAGGTCCTGCTTTTTAATCTCTCTCCTAGCTCCCTAACTCTGCCTGCAGGACCTCATCCCTCTTTTTACCTATGTCATTGGTACCGATGTGGACCACGACCTCTGAGTGTTCAACCTCTCCCCCCAGAATGCCGTGCAGCCGCTCAGTAACATCCTTGATCCTGGCACCATGGAGGCAACATACCATCCTGGAGTCACGTCTGCGGCCACAGAAACACCTGTCTGCTCCCCTGATTATTGAATCCCCTACCACTATAGCACTTCCATTATTCTTCCACTCCCCCCCCCCTCCCCTCCCCCTCCCACCGAGCCATCATCCCCAGCATTGAAGTATTGACCACACTTGATCAGCTCTGTCGGACGGGCCACACGTCTGAATGCCCGCTGCGAGACTCCCAAAACAAGCGCTCTACTCGGAACTCCGACACGGCAAGCGAGCCCCAGGTGGGCAGAGGAAACATTTCAAGGACACTCTCAGAGTCTCCTTGAGAAATACAACATCCCCACTGGCACCTGGGAATCCCTGGCACAAGACCACCCAAAGGGGAGGGGAAGCATCGGAAAAGCACCGAACACTGAATCTCTTCGCTGGGAGCATGCGGAAACCAAGCACAAACAGTGGAAGGAGCGCACGACAACCCAGGCACCCCACCCACCCATACCTCCAACCACCGTCTGCCCCACCTGTGACAGAGACTGGAGGTCCCGCATCGGACTCATCAGTCATCTTAGAACTCATTAGTGTGGAAGCAAGTCATCCTCGACTCCGGGGGACTGTCGAAGGAGGGGGTGAGGTGTTTCCTGGGCTGTGGGGAGTGGGGGGGGGGGGTGGGGGCCGGGCGCTAATAAAAAAATAGAAAGCATTGCACGTTAATAGTGATAGATACTAAAAACCTCAAACAGAAACCTCCTACAGTGCAAATCAAGTTTACAGCACAGAAATAAGCCAGGCATCTCATCAAATCTGTGCCAGTGTGAGCTCTTGAATCAGAGTTGTTTTTTGTTTCAGATCCTTCTTCAAATAGGAATAGGAGGAGACCATTCAGCCCCTCGAGACTGCTCCGCCATTCAATGAGATCACGGCTGATCTGCGACCTAACTCCATATACCCATCTTTGCCCCATATCCCGTAATACCTTTGGTTAACAAAAAGCTCTCAATCTCCGATTTAAAATTAACAATTGACCCAGCATCAATTGCTATTTGTGGAAGAGTTCCAAACTTCTACCTCCCTTTGTGTGTAGAAGTGTTTCCTGATTTCACTCCTGAAAGGTCTGGCTCTAGATTTTAGACAATGCCTCTAGTCCTGGAATCCCCAACCCTTAATATCCTGAAAACTTCAATCAAATCATCCCCTAACCTTTTAAATTCTAGAGAATACAACATTAATTTCTGCAATCTCTCCTCGTAACTTAACCCTTGGAGTCCGGGTATCATTCTGGTAAACCAGCGTGTACTCCCTCCAAGACAAATAAATCCTCCCTAAGGTGTGGTGCTCAGAATTGCTCACAGTGCTCCAGGTGTGGTCTAACCAGGGCTTTGTACAGCTGCAGTGTAACTTCTACCCCTTGCATTCTAGTCCTCTAGATATAAAGGCCAGCATTCCATTTGCCTTTTTGATTATTTTCTGTACCTGTTCAGGACATTTTAATGATCTATGTACCTGGACCCCTAAGTCTCTTTGGACCTCCACTGTTTTCAGCTTTTCACCATTTAGAAAGTACTCTGAAAGTAGAACAGTGGCATATAAACAGTTAAACCATTTGTATAAAAATTCTCCTTTCAAAACATTTAAGGCGAAGATAGACAGAGTTTTGAATGATAAGGGAGTCAAGGGTTATGGGGAGCGGGCAGGGATGTAGAGTTAAAGCCAAAATCAGATCAGCCATGATCTTATTGAATGGCGGAGCAGGCTCGAGGAGCCAAATGGCCTACTCCTGCTCCCACTTTTTATTCATACATAGGTATGAGGGAACAGTTGGCTAAGGTAGATTGGGAAACTACATTAAAAGGTATGATGGTAGACAAGCAATGGCTAGCATTTAAAGAATTAATACATAATTTACAACATACATTCCTTTAAGGCACAAAAACCCCACATGAAAAGTGGTCCAACTGTGGCTAACGAGAGAAGTTAATGAGAGAAGTTAATGATCATATTAGATCAAAGGAAGAGGCTTATAATGTTGCCAAAAAGAGCAGTGAGCCTGAGGATTGGGAGGATTTTGGAATTCAGCAAAGGAGGACCAAGAAATTGGTAAAGAAAGGAAGAATAGAATATGAGAGTAAACTAGCAAGGGACATATAAACAGACTGTAAAAGCTTCTATAGGTATGTAAAAATGAAAATATTAGCAAAAGTAATGTGGGTCCCTTACAAGCTGAGACAGGAGAAATTATAATGGAGAATAAGGAAATGGCAGAGAAATTAAACAAATACTTTGTTCAAGGATGAATACACAAAAATCTACCCGGAAATAGTGAAGAACCAAGGGTCTCATGAGAATGAGGAACTGAAAGAAATTAGTATTAGTAAAAAAATAGTATTAGAGAAATTAATGGGACTGAAAGCCAATAAATCTCCTGGACCTGATGGCCTACATCCTAGGGTTTTGAAAGAAGTGGCTATAGAGATAGTGGATGCATTGGTTATCATCTTCCACAATTCTATAGATTCTAGAATGGTTCCCGCAGATTGGAAGGTAGCAAATATAACCCCGCCATTTAAGAAAGGAGGGAGAGAGAAAATGGAGAACTACAGACCAGTTAGCCTGTCATCAGTAGTAGAAAAAATGCTAGAATCTATTATAAAGGATGTGGTAACAGGCACTTAGAAAATAATAGGATTGGGCAGAGTCAACATGGATTTATGAAAGGGAAATCACTTTTGACGAATCTGTTAGAGGTTTTTGAGGTTGTAACTAGAATAGATAAGGGGGAACCAGTGGATGTGATATATTTGGATTTTCAGAAGGCATTCGATAAGATGCCACACAAGCGGTTATTAAACAAAATTAAGGCTCATGGGATTGGGGGTAGTATATTAGCATGGGTTGAGGATTGGTTAACGGACAGAAAACGGGTCATTTTCGGGTTGGCAGGCTGTAACTAGTGGGGTACCGCAAGGATCGGTGATCTGGATGAGGGGACCAAGTGTAATATATCCAAGTTTGCTGATGATACAAAGCTAGGTGGGAATGCAAGTTGTGAGGAAGATGCAAAGAGACTTCAAGGGGATATAGACAGACTAAAGTGAGTGGGCAAGAACATGGCAAATAGAATGTGAAGTTATCCACTTTGGTAGGAAACATAGAAAAGCAGAGTATTGTTTAAATGGTGAGAGATTGGGAAAATGTTGGTGTTCAGAGGGACCTGGGTGTCCTTGTACACAAATCACTGAAAGTTAACATGCAAGTAGAGCAAACAATTAAGAAAGCAATTGGTATGTTGGCCTTTATTACAAGGGTCTTTGAGTACAAGAGTAAACATATCTCAGTACAATTATATCACTCAGAGGATGGTGAATCTTTGGAATTCTCTACCCCAGAGGACTGTGAAGGCTCAGTCATTGACTATATTCAAGACAGAGAGTGATAGATTTTTGTTGGGTAAGGGTATCACAGGGCACAGAGCTAAGGCGGGTAAACGGGGTTGAGATACAGATCAGCTATGATCAACTGGAATGGCGGAAGAGGCTTGAGGGGCAGCATGGCAGGATGGCCTTCTCCTGTTCCGATGTTATCCTGTACTCCGGCACTCTGAGAAGGAGAGATGATTTCTCAGTTCTGAACCTGTGTACCAACCTGAACCACTGGCACACACACAGATCGAAGTTGAAAGGGGAAACGTCTCAGATCACAGGATTTGATATTTTGTACATTTGGTTTAATTTACTCATCATTTTTCAAATTATACTGAAACAGCAGCTCCAGGTTGTGTTCACCGCGTTATGATATACGAGCAAACCGAGTCTTCGGATAGAGTTTATGCACCCACATTAACCTTGTGTGAAACTGGCTGCAGTATTTCCCAATATTACAACAGTGATTATACTTCAACAGCGCTTTTGGACGTCGAAGGTTGTGAAAGGCGCCATATAAATAGATATGGAAAATTGTCCACATTGTTCAAGGCCGCACCGTGGATTTTGATGGACGTGGGGGGGGGGGGGGGGGGGGGGCAGTGCTGTATGGCGGGGTCAGGTTGGTGGATGACCTCTGTCTTACGGATGTTTAGTGTAAGGCCCATGCTTTCGTACGCCTCGGTGAAGATGTTGACCATAGCTTGGAGTTCAGTCTCTGAATGTGTACAAATGCAAGCGTCGTCCGCGTACTGTAGTTCGACGACAAAGGATGGGACTAACTTGGTTCTAGCCTAGAGGCAGCGAAGGTTGAACAGGTTCCCATTGGTTCTATAGTTTAGTTCCACTCCACCGGGGAGCTCGAGAGTGAGATGGAACATTGCAGCGAGGAAGATCTGGACGCAGCCCTGTTTGACCCCGGTCCAGACGTGGGTTGGGTCTGTGGTGGATCCATTGGTCGGGAGGCGGAGGATGGTGACAAACTTTTGGGGGCAGCCGAAACGGAGGAGGAAGCTCCATAGTCCCTCATCGTCTGCATGCCCGACACGAGACTCCCAAAGCAAGCGCACTACTCGGAACTCCTACACGGCAAGTGAGCCCCAGGTAGGCAGAGGACACCCTCAAAGCCTCCTTGATAAAATGCAACATCTCCACCGGCACCTGGGAATCCCTGGCCAAAGACCGCCCAAAGCGGAGGAAGAGCATCCGGGAGGGCGCTGAGCATCTCCGAGTCTCGTCGCCAAGAGCATGCAGAAATCAAGCGCAGGCAGCGGAAGGAGCATGAGGCAAACCAGACTCCCCACCCACCCTTTCCTTCAATCATTGTCTGTCCCACCTGTGACAGAGACTATAATTCCCGTATTGGACAGTTCAGTCACCTGACAACTCACTTTTAAAGTGGAAGCAAGTCTTGCTTTCGAGGGACTGCCTATGATGATAAATGCAGGTTCTTTTTTTCAATCCAAAAATGATTGAGTAACTTTTCTGACTGTGGTAATGATCTATTACAACAATGGACTGGGGGAATATACGGTGTTCATCCGGTATATTCCTGCCTCCTAATGGAGCTTGACAGGACAGATTACAAATGTCACCCTTTGAGAGTGTGACAAAGTCTAACTATCCCTCCTCGTCCTTCTGAACCTGTCTGCAGCCTTTGACACAGTTGACCACTCCACCCTCCTCCAACGCCTCTCCACCATTGTTCAGCTGGGTGGGACTGCACTTGCCTGGTTCCATTCTTATCTATCTAATCATAGCCAGAAAATCACCTGCCACAGCTTCTCTTCCCACTCCCGCATCGTTTCCTCTGGTGTCCCCCAAGGATCGGTCCTTGGTTCCCTCTTATTTCTCATATATGCTGCTCCTTGGCGATATCATCCAAAAACACGGAGTCAGTTTCCACATGTACGCTGATGACACCCAGCTCTAACGCTCCACCACTTCTGTCGACCCCTGCTTAGTATCTAAATTGTCAGATTGCTTATCCAACATCCAGTACTGGATGAGCAGAAATGTTCTCCAATTGAATATTGGGAAGACCGTAGCCATTATCTTTGGTCCCCGCCACAAACTGCATTCCCTAACCACTGACTCCATCCCTTTCCCTAGCATCAATCTGAGGGTGATCAACACTGTTCGCAACCTAGATGTCATATTTGACCCTGAAATGAGTTTCCAGCCACATATCCGCAGCATAACTAAAACCGCCATTTTCCACCTCCGTAACATTGGCTGCCTCAGCTCTTCTGCTGCTGAAACCCTCATTCATGCCTTTGTTACCTCTAGACTTGTCTGCTCCAACTCACTCCTGGCCGGCCTCCCACATTCCACACTATGTAAACTTGAGGTCATCCACAACTCAGCTGCCTGTGTCCTAACTCGCACCAAGTCGAGATCATCCATCACCCCTGTGCTTTCTGACCTACATTCACTCCCGGTTAAACAACACCTCGATTTTAAAAATTCTCATCCTTGTTTACAAATCACTCCATGGCCTTGCCCCTCCCTATCTCTAATCTTTTTCAGCCTCACAATCTCACAAGATGCCTGCGCTTCTCAAATTCTGGCCTCTTGAAGAGCCCTCATTATAACTGCTCAACCATCGGTGGCCGTACCTTCAGCTGTTTGGGCCCCAAGCTCTGGAATTCCCTCCCTAAACCTCTCTCTATCTCTCTTTCCTCCTTTCAGACGCTCCTAAAACCTACCTCTTTAAACAAACTTTTGATCATCTGCCTTAATTTCTTCGGTGGCTTGGTGTCAAATTTATCTGTTTGTCTGTAACACTGTTATGAAGCGCCTTGGAACGTTTTACTACTTTAAAGGCGCTATATAAATAAAAGTTATTATTTATTAATTACATTTCACTGATATTGCGCAGGGTTCTGCAGTCGTCATATTTGACAATTTAATGTCCATTATTTATTACTCATTATGATGCTTCATAAGTGTTTTTATAATCTTATACTCAAATAGCTCCTGCCAAATTCTCAAACTAGACTGGAAAGCGGCAGTCTTTTGACAGGAAATTCTCATCTCCAGCCTCCAAACGCATGTCACTGCACCGTCCAACGTCTCTTTCTGCTCCTGTGGTCAGTGTTCCAGTGCATGCTCCTCTCTCGCTCCATCACAGCTACAAGTACCTGTACAGCATTCCACAGCCTCCCCCTCATCCCTGGATCCTGCCCTTGCAATAAGGTGGCCCAAGGTGGGGTCAGAACATTGCAGTGAGCTGTTGTGTGGGAGGGCTGGTTCATTGCTCTCGGGGCCAAGCCCTGGGAGACTTGCAAGGCCATGGGCGGAACATTTGAAGATCAATAATTAACAAATGCTGGGAATCAATTGAAAATGAGAGAATTTTAAAAAATGTTTAAATGTGCGATCCTGAATATTTTACTTGCTGTTCTTTCTAGAACAAGGGGTCACAGTCTAAGGAATCCAGAACCAGGGGTCACAGTCTAAGGATAAGGGGTAAGCCATTTAGGACCGAGATGAGGAGAAACTTCTTCACCCAGAGAGTGGTGAACCTGTGGAATTCTCTACCACAGAAAGGTGTTGAGGCCAATTCACTAAATATATTCAAAAAGGAGTTAGATGTAGTCCTTACTACTAGGGGGATCAAGGGGTATGGCGAGAAAG
Source organism: Pristiophorus japonicus (assembly GCF_044704955.1). Classification (NCBI taxonomy): domain Eukaryota; kingdom Metazoa; phylum Chordata; class Chondrichthyes; family Pristiophoridae; genus Pristiophorus; species Pristiophorus japonicus. Next base: position 251,371,301 of record NC_091982.1, read on the forward strand.
CAGGAATGGGGTACTGAAGTTGCATGTTCAGCCATGAACTCATTGAAATGCGGTGCAGGCTCGAAGGGCAGAATGGCCTACTTCTGCACCTATTTTCTATTTTTCTGAATTCAGCCTCCAGCTATGTTGGGTGGTTTTATTTGCTTGCGTTGTGGTTTGGAATTACCCGGCAAAAGCAGCAGAATTAAATGCTTTAGCTTATTTTAAAGCGCTCACAAATCGCGTGAGGAAGATGTGAATCATTTGTAGAAAGATTACATTTCCATTTGGATATTCAGCACTGAACGGTCACATTCCCAGAATAGACAGATAGATTCTGTATCCTCAGTGTGGAAATCAAGACCCACTCCAACTCAACCTTTTCCAAAACCTCAAAACTGTGGAACTCTTCATCTCCCTCAGCCTCCGGCAATGTATAGAGTTTTAAAACCTGCGCAGGGCATCACCACTTTCCCATTTCCCCGACCTTGCTCCTGCTCCTTCCAGGGTGGGCGTCCTGCGGTTGGGGGCCCTCACCCCTCACACACACACTGGTGTACAGATGCTGCAGGGCCCAGCTTGCAAATCCACGGGCTAAATCGAGCTGCTTTTCTCATTTAGCTGGTGGTTTGGAATTCCCCATTACATCAAATCCCCTGATGGTAGTCACAGAACACCACTCGCAGAGAGCAAGGAGCAGGTGAGGAATAAAGTCCAGGCAAGGGCAAGGACACTTGGGGCAAGATTACCTTCATGCCAAGGGACATGTTCAGAGGGAGCAGGCAACAATGACGGGCAAGGTTTTAAAGATTTATTCCCTCTTTTTAACTGCAGTGTTGGACCCTGCACCCCAGTTCCCAATGTTACAGGAGCCTGGGGGCTGATGGGCACAGTTTACCGGACTGGCTCGATGTTGCTGGCCGGGAAAATAAAAAACACACATTCCTGACGACTAAGACGAGATTTATTTCCCCACAATATAAAATGTGGCTTTCATTCTAGGCAGACCGAGGGTCACACACATGACACAAAAACGGAACAATTTCAAAATTCTCATTGGTAAGTAACAGCCTTATCTCAGCAGCAGACAGCGCCAAATTTAAGATTTAAATTCGTGTATTAAACGCCAAAACCAGAATGAACAACCTTCTTCACGCAGATTGACCGGATGTCTCTGCTAATTTGTAATGTTAATGACAGCAACACAGACACAGGTAACTGCTGACACTTGCTCTGGAACATCAGGGAGCAAATTCCCCCCCCGTACAAAAGGTGCTTTTCATCGAGAGCAGAATATCTGGCTATCAGAACGCTGAAACACACCAAACTAAATGCAGTGGTATTCATTTTAAACACGTCCGTTATATTATTCAGTATTCCAGGTGACTCTATAACATGTGCCTGGTCACAATAACTCTGTCCCACCACCCGCAGGCTTTGAGTAAAGCTCCATCCTTTCTCGGGGAGTATTTAGCGACGAGTTTTCAGAGATATGTGTTGATCAGCCTGGCAAAATGTGCCCTGGACCCCTTAGTCTGCCTTTCCATCTCGAGTCGGGTCCTGCTACAATCAGAGAAATTTACAGCACAGAAGGAGGCCGTTCAGCCTATCGTGTCCGTGTCGGCCGATCATGGGCTATCCAGCCTAATTCCACCTTCCAGCTCTTGGTCTGTAGCCCTGTAGGTTACGGCACTTCCAAGTAATTTTAAAATGTGGTGAGGGTTTCTGCCTCTACCACCCTTTCAGGCAGTGAGTTCCAGACCCCCACCACCCTCTGGGTGAAAAAGATTCACCTCAACTTCCCTCTAATCCTTCTACCAATTACTTTAAATCTATGCCACCTGGTTATTGACCCCTCTAAGGGAAACAGGTCCTTCCTATCCACTCTATCTCAGCCACTCAATTTTATACACCTCAATTAAATCTCCCCTCAGCCTCCTCTGTTCCAAAGAAAACAACCCAGCCTATCCAATCTTTCCTCATAGCTAACATTCTCCAGTCCTGGCAACATCATCGTAAATCTCCTCTGTACCCTCTCCACTGCAGTCACTGCCTTCCTGTAATGTGGTGACCAGAAATGTATGCAGTACTCTAGCTGTGGCCTGGCTAGTGTTTTATACAGTTCAAGCATAACCCCCCTGCTCTTGTATTCTATGCCTCAGCTACTAAAGACAAGTATTCACTATGCCTTCTTAACTACCTTATCTACCTGTCCTGCTACCTTCAGGGATCTGTGGACCTGCACTCCAAGGTCCCTTTGTTCCTCTACACTTCTCAACATCCCAGGAATTCGTCTGGTGAACCCTCCTTGCAGTCCCTCTAAGGCAACTATATCCTTCCCTGTTGTCTCCCTCATGGGGAGTTTTGCTAGTGCTGTTGGGGAGAGTTTAAACTAGTTTGGCCGGGGGATGGGAACCAAAGAACAAATTCAATAGGGAAGGAAGTAAAGCTGAAATTGCAAAGCAAGAATGTAGAAAGTGAATCTGTAAGACAGAGGAAACAAAATAAGTAGTAATCAAGTAAGTCTTCCTAAGCTAAATGGTATATGTTATATATGGAAACCTATAAATACCTTATTTAACCAGCAGAGGGCTCACTCCCTGGAGTCCCAAGGGATCCCACAATCCCTTGGGAGCACTTGTACATAAGGAGGCCTCACAGGCTGGATGAGGCACTCTGGAGACCTGAATAAAGGACGACAGTCACACGTTACTTTGAGCTAACAGTATCTGGTCAGATTCTTTATGCAAGACATAACAACTGGCGACGAGATACAGATAATGAACCCCACTGCAACAATGCAGAGAACCGTAGACATCCTGGAGAAATTTTCAGAGGGAGATGATTGGGAAACCTTCGTGGAGCGACTCGACCAATACTTCGTGGCCAACGAGCTGCCATGTATGGCCTCATGAAAAATCTGCTCGCTCCAGCGAAACCCACAGAAAAGTCGTACGATGAGTTGTGCATACTGGTCCAGGAGCATCTAAACCCGAAGGAAAGCATTCTGATGGCGAGGTACCGGTTCTACACGTACAAGAGGTCTGAAGGCCAGGAAGTGACGAGCTTCGCCGGGCTAAGGTGCCTAGCAAGACATTGCGAATTTGAAGGACACTTGGAGCACATGCTCAGGGACTTCTTTGTACTTGGCATTGGCTAGGAAGTAATACTTCGCAAACTTTTGACTGTAGAGACCCCAACCTTGAGTAAAGCCATAGCGATAGCCCAGGCGTTTTTTGCCACCAGTGACAATACCAAACAAATCTCTCAGCACACGAGTGCTGTTGCAAGTACTGTGGAACAAAGTAATGTTGTTTTTGAATCATAACGTACAGGGCAGGACTCACATGCCTACAGCTGCACATCCGCGGATGTCTCAGAGTCCACCATCAAGGGTGGTGAATGCAAGGCCATTAACACTTTGTTGGCGCTGTGGAGGTGATCATCGTTTCCATTCATGCCGCTTCAAAGGATACGTTTGCAAGGGCTGTGGAATGATGGGACACCTCCAACATATGTGCAGGCGAGCTGCAAATCCTGCAAACTGTTGTGTATGCATGCCCGTTTACTGTGTGATGTCTGTAACACTGTGGCCACACTGAATGTACCCTTACACTGTATACACCCTACCTGTACACCAGAGCTTGCTGCTGCTGGAGACCCTTAGGTCTTCAGCAGCAGCAAGCTCTGGTGTATAGGTAGGGTGTATACAGTGTAAGGGTACATTCAGTGTGGCCTAACAGTGTTACACACTGCAGGTAACCCAGTATAAAAAGGAACTCTCAGCTTGTTGTCCTCACTCAGGAGCTGCAAATAAAGGACTACAGGTCTACACAGTTTAAGTATCATACCCTGCCTCGTGGAGTCATTACTAAAGGTGCCTACATACACTACACAAACCACCATGTTGCAGAGGAGGACAGATCCATAGTGGATCACGACGAACCAGAGCCTCAGACTGAGGAGGCAGAGGTATATGAGGTGCACAGATTTACCACAAAGTGTCCCCCGATAATGCTGAAGGTTGAATTAAATGGACTTCCAGTGTCAATGGAGCTGGACACGGGCGCGAGCCAGTCCATAATGAGCAAAAAGACTTTCGATAAACTTTGGTGCAGCAAGGCCTTAAGGGCAGTCCTGACTCCCATTCGTACTAAACTGAGAATGTATACAAAGGAACTGATTCCCGTAATCGGCAGTGCTACCGTAAAGGTCTCCTACGATGGAGTGGTGCAGAAGTTACCACTCTGGGTGGTACCGGGTGACGGCCCCACGCTGTTCGGCAGGAGCTGGCTGGGAAAGATACGCTGGAACTGGGACGACGTCTGAGCACTCTCGTCCGTTGACGACACTTCATGTGTCCAGGTCTTAAACAAGATTCCCTCGCTGTTCAAATCGGGTATCATGAAGTTCCAAGGAGCAAAAGTACAGATCCATTTGATCCTGGGGGCACGACCCATCCATCACAAGGCGAGAGCGGTACCGTACATGATGAGAGGGTGGAGATCGAGCTGGACCGGCTGCAACGAGAGGGCATCATTTCGCCGATCAAATTCAACGAGTGGACCAGTCCAATAGTACCAGTCCTCAAGGAAGACGGCACCGTCAAAATCTGTGGTGATTACAAAGTAACTATCAATCGTTTCTCCCTGCAGGATTAATACCCACTACCAAAGGCAGACAACATACATGCGATGCTGGCGGGAGGAAAGACATTCACAAAGCTGGACTTGACCTCTGCCTACATGACACAGGAGTTGGAGAAATAATCGAAGGGCCTCACCTGCATCAACACGCACAAAGGTCTCTTCATTCACAACAGATGCCCGTTTGGGATTCGATCAGCCGCGGTGATATTCCAGAGGAACATGGAAAGCTTGCTGAAGTCAGTCCCGCGCACCGTGGTCTTCCAGGACGACATCTTGGTTACAGGTCGGGACACCGTCGAGCACCTGCAGAGCCTGGAAGAGGTTCTTAGTCAACCTAAGTTAAAACGCTCGAAGTGCGTTTTCCTGACACCTGAAGTGGAGTTCCTGGGGAGAAGAATTGCGGCGGACGGCATCAGATCCACCGATTCGAAGACGGAGGCAATCAAGAACGCACCGAGACCACAGAACGTGACGGAGCTGCAGTCGTTTCTAGGACTCCTGATCTACTTTGGTAACTTCTTACCGGGTCTTAGCACACTGTTAGAACCACTGCACTCTTTACTGCGTAAAGGAGATGAATGGGTATGGGGTAAAAGCCAAGAAAATGCCTTTGAGAAAGCTAGAAAACGGTTATGCTCAAACAAATTGTTTGTGTTGCATGATCCATATAAGTGTTTGGTACTAGCATGTGATGCATCGTCATACGGTGTCGAGTATTGCAACAAGCTAATGAATCTGGGAAATTGCAACCGGTAGCTTATGCATTCCAGAAGTCTGTTTAAGGCTGAGAGGGCCGATAGCATGATCAAAAAAGAAGCATTAGTGTGTGTTTATCGGGTAAAGAAAATGCATCAATATCTGTTTGGGCTCAAATTTGAATTGGAAACCGACCATAAACCACTTATATCCCTCTTTTCTGAAAGTATGGGGATAAACACGAATGCATCGGCCCGCATCCAGAGATGGGCGCTCACGTTGTCCGCATACAACTACGCCATCCGCCACCGGCCAGGCACAGTAAACGGTGCTGATGCTCTCAGTAGGCTGCCATTGCCCACCACAGGGGTGGAGATGGCACAGCCCGCAGATTTAATTATGGTAATGGAAGCATTCGAGAGTGAGCAATCACCTGTTACCGCCCAACAGATTAGAACCTGGACGAGCCAGGACCCCTTACTGTCCTTAGTAAAAAAAACTGTGTGCTCCACGGGAGTTGGTCTAGTGTCCCATTAGAGATGCAGGAAGAAATAAAGCCGTACCAGCGGCGCAGAGATGAAATGTCCATACAGGCAGACTGCCTCCTATGAAGTAATCGGGTAGTGGTGCCAAAAAAGGGCAGGGACACTTTCATTAGTGACCTCCACAGTACCCACCCAGGCAGTATAATGATGAAAGCGATAGCCAGATCCCACGTGTGGTGGCCCGGTATTGATGCAGACTTAGAGTTCTGCGTGCAAAAATCTAACACATGTTCTCAGTTAAGCAATGCACCCAGGGAGGCACCACTAAGTTTATGGTCCTGGCCCTCCAAACTGTGATCCAGGGTCCATGTCGACTACGCAGGCCCTTTCTTGGGAAAAATGTTCCTTGTGGTTGTAGATGCGTACTCCAAATGGACTGAATGTGAGTTAATGTCAGCAAGCACATCTGCTGCCACCAGTGAAAGCCTGCGGGCCATGTTTGCCAAACACGGCCTGCCTGATGTCCTTGTGAGTAACAATGGGCCGTGCCGAGTTCAAAGAGTTCATGACCTGCAATGGGGTCAAACAGGTCACTTTTGCCCCGTTCAAACCAGCGTCCAATGGTCAGGCAGTGCAAACAATCAAGCAGAGCTTGAAGAGGGTGACTGAAGGCTCACTGCAGACTTGCCTATCCCGGGTCCTGCTTAGTTACCGCACACATAGAAACATAGAAACATAGAAACATAGAAAATAGGTGCAGGAGTAGGCCATTCGGCCCTTCGAGCCTGCACCGCCATTCAATGAGTTCATGGCTGAACATGCAACTTCAGTACCCCATTCCTGCTTTCTCGCCATACCCCTTGATTCCCCGAATAGTAAGGACTACATCTAACTCCTTTTTGAATATATTTAGTGAATTGGCCTCAACAACTTTCTGTGGTAGAGAATTCCACAGGTTCACCACTCTCTGGGTGAAGAAGTTTCTCCTCACCTCGGTCCTAAATGGCTTACCCCTTATCCTTAGACTGTGACCCCTGGTTCTGGACTTCCCCAACATTGGGAACATTCTTCCTGCATCTAACCTGTCTAACCCCGTCAGAATTTTAAACGTTTCTACGAGATCCCCTCTCATTCTTCTGAACACCAGTGAATACAAGCCCAGTTGATCCAGTCTTTCTTGATATGTCAGTCCCACCATCCCGGGAATCAGTTTGGTGAACCTTCGCTGCACTCCCTCAATAGCAAGAATGTCCTTCCTCAAGTTAGGAGACAAAAACTGTACACAATACTCCAGGTGTGGCCTCACCAAGGCCCTGTACAACTGTAGTAACACCTCCCTGCCCCTGTACTCATTCCCTCGCTATGAAGGCCAACATGCCATTTGCTTTCTTAACCGCCTGCTGTACCTGCATGCCAACCTTCAATGACTGATGTACCATGACACCCAGGTCTCGTTGCACCTCCCCTTTTCCTAATCTGTCACCATTCAGATAAAAGTCTGTCTCTCTGTTTTTACCACCAAAGTGGATAACCTCACATTTATCCACATTATACTTCATCTGCCATGCATTTGCCCACTCACCTAACTGGGGTTCCCCCTGCTGAACTGCTCATGAAAAGGGCACTTAAGACAAGGCACTCATTAGTCCACCCTGATCTACACGAACAGGTAGAGAGCAGGCGGCTTCAACAGAATACATATCATGATCGCGCAAATGTGTCACGCAAAATTGAGATTAATGATCCTGTGTTTGTGTTGAACTATGGATAAGGTCCCAAGTGGCTTCCTGGCACTGTCGTGGCCAAAGAGGGGAGTAGGGTGTTTCAAGTCAAACTTTCAAATGGGCTCATCTGCAGGTAAACACTTGGACCAAACCAAACTAAGATTCACGGACTATCTGGAACAACCCACAATAGACTCTACCTTTTTCGACCCCCCAACAGACACACAAGTGGCAACCAACCCAGCGGTTGACAACGAAGCAGAACCCATCACCTGCAGCAGCAGCCCAGCAGGACTAACCACATCTAGCAGCCCTGCAAGGCCAGTTGCACAGCAGCCCAGCGAGGGCCCAACAAACGACTCACCAAAACCAGCATTTTCACCGAGACGATCAACCAGGGAAAGGAAGGCCCCAGAGCGACTCACATTGTAAATAGTTACACTATTGACTTTGGGGGGGGGGGGGGGGGGGGGGCGGGGAGGCGGGGAGTGTTGTTATTTTTGTAAACCTGTAAATACCTTGTTTAACCACCAGTGGGCTCACCCCCTGGAGTCCCAAGGGATCCCACAATCCCTTGGGAGCACCTGTACATCAGGAGGCCTCACAGGCTGGAGAGGCACTCTGGAGACCTGAATAAAGGACTACGGTCACATGTTACTTTGAGCTCACAGTATCTGGTCAGATTCTTTATGCAAGACATAACAGTATATACTTCAATGCAAGGAGTATAGCGAATAAGGCAGATGAGCTGAGAGCACAGATAGACACTTGGGATTATAGCCATTACAGAGACATGGCTGAAAGAGGGGCAGGTTTGGCAGCTGAATATTCCTGGTTGCAGGATTTTGAGACAGGATAGAGAGGGGGGGGGGTAAAAAGGGGGTGGTCGTAGTATTGATTAAAGAAACTATTACAGCTGTGAGGAGGGATGATATGTTAGAGGGATCATCAAATGAGGCCATATCGGTCGAACTGAAAAATAAAAAAGGGGCAATCACATTGCTGGGCGTGTATTATAGACCCCCAAACAGTAGGAGGGCGATAGAAGAGCAAATATGTAGGCAAATTTCTGTGAAGCTCAAAAACCATAGGACAGTAATAGTAGGGGATTTCAACTATCCTAATATTAATTGGGACAAATATAGTGTGAAGGGTATAGAGGGTGCGGAATTCCTAAAATGCATTCAAGAGAATGTTTTTTTTAAGTCAGTATGCAACAAGCTGCCAACCCCCCCCGCCCCCCCTCCCCCCCAATACCTCCTCTCTCACTATGTATATTTTGTCCAGAATTTCACTCCTCCTTGGTAAGTGGGATTAGACTGGATCATCATAGGCGGTCCCTCGAAATGAGGATGACTTGCTTCCATGCTAAAAAAGGATGAGTTCATGGGTGTTTCATACATAGAAAATAGGTGCAGGAGTAGGCCATTCGGCCCTTCTAGCCTGCACCGCCATTCAATGAGTTCATGGCTGAACATGCAACTTCAGTTTCAATGAAGGATCCAAACTACATCCTCAAGGGTGGAAGATGCCTGTGGGTGGATTTTTTTTTAACGTGTGGTGGCCGTTGCACACCAGCCACCACACGAGCTTGACAGAGCTAGGTCTTGGTCCAGTGGCAAGGATTAACCAAGACAATTGGAGACCAGCCCTGCTGCATGGACCGAGTGCACACACATATCGCAGTGTGGGCTGGCCAGTGCTGCCCCTGGGTGCCTAGCCCCGAACTCACACCTCCCCGGGCCCCAATCACATCCCTCCACAGTCTCTCGCTGCTCCTGCTATATCTGCCCACGCTCCAATCACTGACCTGGACATTGATGATGTCACTCTTCGCTGCTGTTGCCCTCCTGCACCAGCTCGCACTGCTCCCTGAAGTAGTATGCCTCCACGCTGCTCCCGTTGTTCGCTGGCGCAGATACGATGGTAAGTACACCATGGAATCGAATACGGCCAGAGTGGTCTCCTGGACTAGTTTTGATCGCCTGGATGGGTCGGAGAGGAATTTTCCCAGATTTTTTTCCCCCAATTGACCTGGGTTTTTCATCTGTTTTTTTGCCTCTCCCAGGAGATCACATGACTCTGGTTGGGGTGGAGTGTAAAATGTTGCGATACATGGGGTGTCGCAGTTGTGTGGGGCAGACGCTCTTTACCTGTCCACCATTGTTCATTGTTGATAGGTTTATATGTAACCTTCAGGGCTGCGGACCAAGGACGATGGGCTGAAATGGCTTCCTTCTGCGCTATAAATTTCTATGTTTTTAAATGGACTCGACATAATTAAAAAAAAATAGAAAACCTACCCTTATGATAAAAGATGTACTTGAGATAAGAGTATCTATCCGATACTGGTGGTGGAAGAATCTGATCCTAGCCCTGTGCTCTTCCAGCTCAAGCTGCGAATTCTGCACTCATTACTCACAGCTAGGTGATTTCCAGAGTAACTCAATATACGCAATGGATTCAGTTACAGGTTTCGTTAAACCTGGTTTAAAAAAAAATAAACACCCTGTAAAACACCATTTATAGTCCAGCCTGTACATTAATCATTGAAATTAACCCTCTATACCATGCTAAATCAGTGGAGTTTCACCAGGACTCCTCTCTTAAAACTGGTTGGAGGAGCCTTGCATTCATTTCCTGCTTTCATTGCTTCTCTCCAGTTGCAGTTGCGGTGATTTTTAAATGTAATCGGCGCTTGTTATTCTCAGGGAGTTACATTCTGAAGCTGCTGGGCAGGGAGCAGAATTATCACTCGCAGACATACGGTTACAAACCCAGAAATCATGAAGTTTACTCTAACAGAACCTAAGGAGAAACTGTTTCCAGGGGCAGAAGGGTCGGGAACCAGAGGACACGGATTGAAGGTAATTGGCAAAAGAAGCAGAGGCGACATGAGGAAAATACGGGACTGACATTGCGGTCGGAGGCTTCCCGCGGGCAATTGCCTCCGACCTGAAACATTTCTACAAAAGTACCTTGTGGTCCGGGAGGAGTCTGTGATTCCGTTGGGGAGGCCTTCTTTTCCCGCGCTGCGAAGCACGCTCCCGTCCTCATGGCCCCACGCAGAAGGTGCAGTCACGTGTGAGTGCTCAACCAATCAGGTACAGTATTCCACAGCTTTCTCATTAATAGCAATGAGAACTCCATATCTACAAGTTCTCATTGCTATTAATGAAAAAAATAAAGACACTAAACAGATAATAAAAAATTAAAAAAACACCTCACTTAATTAAAATGAAAGTTAATATCTTAGAATATTATTTTTCCGAGTTTTAAAAAATGTTTTAATTATAGTTAAAAATAAATGTAACGCGGGTTTTTTTTTTTAAAAAGTGTTTTTTTAATTTAATTATATTTTTGTATGTTTTTAAACTCTTATGCCTGTAAAAGTAGGCTATATGCCTGCTTTTATCAGGCACAAGAATTTTGAGGGCATTTGCTGGGCAAGATATGGGTAAATCCTGCAATCTTGCCCTTGCAAATGTCCTCGCTCCCGAAATACGGATAATCTGTCAGGCTCCAGCTTGACAGATCTGAAAACCGGCTTTTGCGATGCCTTCCCGCGTCCTTAGACGCGCCGTACGGACCCGGGAGGCCGGGATTTCAGCGCCTATATTTTAACCAGCGAGATGTTACAATCTGGAATACGCTGCCTGACAGGACGGTGGAAGCAGATTCAATAGTAACTTTCAAAATAGAACTGGAGAAATACTTGAAGGAGAGAAATGTGCAGGGCTGGGGGAAAAGAGCTGGGGGAGGGGGGGCCGAATTGGATCGCTCTTTCACAGAGCCGGCACAGGCTCGATGGGTCGAGTGGCCTCCTTTCATGATTCTAATCCAGTGTCAGCTGATTGCAAACCCTCACAATATGGATGCTCGATAATCCTTCCTCAGTGACCGACCAACCCCACCACCATTAACATCCTCAATAAAGAAAATAATTTTAAAATCGACAGAAATGGACAGGGGAAAAAAAACAAAATGAAAAAACGTTGTGAATTATTCTCTTTAATTCTGGTTAAGTGTACAATTTGAATACAGGTTCTGCTGCTTCTCAGCCCTCTCTATGTCCAATGGCAGAGCTCCCCTTGCATTATCTTTTCTTATAGTCACACTTCAGCTGGATTCGTTTTGGTCTCGATACCCCATTTTCAAACAACTATTGCGATAATCAATCAGCTTTGGGCAGTGCAGCGACACAGTATTGCACCATGGAGAACCCTTCTCCAATCAAACTGACACAGTACGTTACTGCGCTGCGACATGCTGTACCTGGGAGCGGCAGCCCGCCGACACTCCGCAGTCAGGGGGCAAGGTGTGGGATTCGCACCATCGGGACCCCTTCCACAATCAAACAAAGTTACCAGCAATTGGAAAAGGCAAGCCTGCCCTTCTTGTTTCATGGTGTCGATTTAATCTGGCTTACCCAAAATGGCCGGGGCATAAACTAGAGGGAGTCTCGGTGGCCCAATCCCACGTGGGCTAAGGGACGAGGCTCAATGCTGTGCCCACCGGTGCGCAGCAAAGACTGAAGCACAGGTCAGCGACCTGTGAGTCTGCCCAGGCCTCTGCGCTCACAGCTGCACAATAACGTGCTGCACTGGAGGCCATGGGGGAAAACTAACATGGAGGAGAAACCCTGAGGCAATGTGACTCCCCAATGCAGTTTTCTAAAGGTCACGCACGGAACCCAGTTGAAGGATGCGGTTGAGCCATTACCTACACCGGAGCAGTGAAATGGAGCCCGGTTATAATCTGCAGCGATGCTTTCTCCTGCCCCATCCAAGCTGAAACTACGTGCCCAGCACCAAGTATACCCAACCTTGGATTGCCCCAAGAAACGGGTTTGCAAATTTTTTATTAAAAAATCATATTTTAATTTTTAATAACGAGGACAAGAAAATAAAACAGAAGATGGTGTGATTGCAGTGCTGGTCAGTCAGCGCCGAGAACAGAGGCAGCTTCCCATTCCGGGTCTGTTCCGAGAGCAGGTCCCAACCAGCTCACAAACCCCTCCCTTCCTCACTTTCCTCAGCGTTTTCTGCTTTTGTGTCAGATTTGCAGCATTCACATCTTGCTTTTCTCTAAACTCAAGAAAACCCAGAAAATAAAAATCAGCCTCATCGGGTGGCTTCAGAGACACACACACACACACACACACACAGACAGCAGAGCTCATGGAATAAACCAGTCGGTTCGACACACAAAATATCAGCAACGCAGAGAGGGGCTGCGCTGTTTCAGCAAAGCTCCATTGCTAAAGTATCAGGCACAATACCCAGCTCATGCTCGCAGTGGGCAGAAGCACCAACATCACAAGACAATTTCAGTCACTAAACGGCCTCACTAAACTTCAACAGAATATTTCACAGTTGAAGCAGCAGGTGGTGGATGCTGCAAACTCGAAGTTACTCTTCAAACAAGTCAATCGGTCCAAGAGTCAAAGACCCTTTGTAAAGGGATATCATTACACAATGAACTCACCGTTGGAAGTGGGATTCTGGGAGGCACTGCAAGGGTTGAAATGAAGGTGGCTCAATATTCATCTCCTCAATCCTTTCTTCAAACTTTTGTTGGAAGGAACATAAAATATGACGGACAGTTGGTTGGATGCAGCTGGGTAAAATGCAATGCTGGACGGGCCTTTGGTCTGGTTTTAAAGCTGTGTTTATGGGTTGGAACCTCTCGCACCCCAGCCAATCAGGCCCGGCTCTGACTAGGACATCAGCAGCGACAAGCGCTGGTCACTGGTCACTCCCAATCCCTCCAAGGTCTCCGAGCCAGACTCTTAGTGCTGACAACCTTTCTTCACTCGAGCACAACTCTGGTTCAGCAGTTCAATGCCAGTCAGTCATTGGCTGCCTCCTTCATGACATAAAGGTTTAATTGCGGCTTACACAGGGTTTTGCACATTATTACTGTGCCTGCTCGAGATGACTGTTCCACCCCGCCTGTCCATCGACAGTCACTAGCTGGTGCAGCCTCCCATCGAGGATCAGCAGATGTGGTGCGAGGACAGCAGAGGGGAATTTTACTGTAAGCCCCGATATTACTAAACCTGTCGCAGTGTGGTTTACAGCAGTGCTGTGGGTAGGGTGCTATAGAAACACAACTAAAAGCCGCTTGCATTGCACATTCCTGCTCTTGTAAACAACACCCCATCCTCGGACTCGAATCGTAGAACGTAAACCTAGGCCGCTCTGTGGTTTGTGAATGGATACAGGATGATTCAGTTGCTAAATTAAAGGTGATTCCTGGGGAAAAATAGCAGCACCCACGTCTGCAATTCAATCTTGGGTACTGCACCCTGGGCAGACAGGGAGCCCTGCTCACACCCACCCACACTGCATTCCAGCAGCTGACAATGCCAGCAAGATGTCATGCTCATGACCAAAGCCAAGACTCTCAGAATTCACAGCAAATTCTGGGCGACCGGTCATCTGGAAAAATCTCCAAGTACATGCCAGAGCAGCAGAGTTATTTAAAACCGACACCACCCATGCTGACACTCAACATCTGCAGACTCCGAGAGAGGGAGAGAGGGGTGCTGGAGCCTGCTCGGACTCCAGCTCAAGCAGCACCGAGAGCCACTGGATCACACGCCCCCCACCCTCCCCGCTCCACGCTGAAGTGTGACCAGGGCCGGTTACAGGTGTAGAAAGCTTGGCGGAATGAAATAGTCTGCAACACAACTTCGTGGCTTATAGAAAAAGGATTTTTAGGTTTAATCAAAGATTGTAAACGCATTTTGTGCAATACACTTCATTTAATAAACAAATTGGGAGCAGAGTGGATAATCTACATAGCTTCCCCATTTATTTTATTATATTTCAACTGCCCTCATATGCCTCAGATATCCGTGCAAAGCGTAAAGTTGCCTATTGTCCAAATGCTCGCCTGAAGCGAGCGTTGCAGGTATGACCGGACACCTAACTTTGCCGGTTATCTGTTAAACTGCCTTTTCTTCCAGGTAAGTGCATTGATCTCACTCTGCTTTTATTGGCTGCTCTCTCCAGCTGTCTGGGCCCAAGACCTGGAGGTGGTGGTTGCTGATGATGCCTCTTTTGATGCCCCGTCTTGCTGCCATATGCGACTCGCTTCTCGGACTTTCCCTTCCTCCCGCGGTGAGGCCCAACTCCTCCCACCGCAAGGCACCGCTGAACTGGGCAGGGCGGGACCCAGACTCGTGTCTGTCCCCGCTCTGTGGTGCTGGAATTTGTACATCACTCATCGCCACAGCCAAGTATTGCTCTTCAATACAAACTCCGTCAGCACGATGCGGATTAACCGGTGAGCACTCTGGGGAAATGCTGCCGACATCAGCCACCAATTATAGTTGGGCCACGACTGTCTTTCCAAATTTCCTCCTCGAGGCAGCTCGTCATGTATGAGCTGAAATGGTGAGCGTGGCGGGTTCATCAACCATGGAGTGCAGCACAGCGGAGTCCAATCCTCCCCCAGCCTCCAATCTGGCAAGGGGAAGGTGGGAGGGGGGGGGGGGGGGGGGGGGGCAGGGTGCAGCCATCAGGAGGGGCATTTTTGGCCGAATTTGGTAATGAATCCAGTTGTAACGCTGCACAGCAACACGCTGCCAGGGCCAAGACATCAAACCTGGGGCCTCCCTGGGCCGTATGGCTCATCAAGATTACGGACCTGCACAAATAAGTTTTTGCCCCGACCAGAAGATCCAAACTGGAACACGCAGAGTGAGAAACATACTTGGACTAATCCCCGAGGCCCAAAGTCACACAATGTACCAGCACAGGCGATGGTATAATGGCACTAGTCCATTAAGAAATACTGACGAAGGGGCATCGACCTGAAACGTTAACTCTGTTTCTCTCTCCACAGATGCTACCTGACCTGCTGAGTGTTTGCAGCATTTTCTAAAGCTCCTTTGACATTATTTAAACTGAAGGCAAGACCTGCTGGCAGAGAGATACCTGCATTTCAAGAAGTGCAATGGATACCGGGTGCTGGAACTGGGGACGCAGTCACCTCGGACTGATGAAGGGCAATGGAGAACTGTGGCACTTAGTGAACATCTCGGATCATGCAAGTTACCCGCAGAAGAACATAAGAATCAGGAATAGACCATTCGGCCCCTCGAGCCTGCTCCGCCATTCAATAAGATCATGGCTGATCTTCTACCTCAACTCCACTTTCCCGCCAGATCCCCACATCCCTTGAATCAACATAACAAAAAAAAGAGATCAGGTCATTATCACATTGCTGTTTGTGGGAGCTTGCTGTGCGCAAATTGGCTGCCACGTTTTCTACATTACAACAGTGACTACATTCCAAAAGTATTTCATTGGCTGTAAAGCGCTTTGAGATGTCCGGTGGTCGTGAAAGGCGCTATAGAAATCAAAATCTTTCTTTTTTTGATTCCCCTATCGATCTCAGCCTTGAATATACTCAACGACTGAGCATCCACAGATCGTTGTGGTAGAGAATTCCAAAGATTCACAACCCTCCGGGTGAAGAAATTCCTCCTCATCTCAGTTTTAAATGGCCTACCCCTTATCCTGAGATTGTGCCCCTTAGTCTAGACACTCCAGCCAAGGGAAACAACCTCTCAGCATCTACCCTGTCAATCCCCCTCAGAATCTTGTGTTTCAATGCGATCACCTCTCATTCTTCTAAACTCCAGAGAGTATAAGCCCAATCTACTCAATCCCTCCTCACAGGACAACTCTCATATCCCAGGGATCCATCTAGTAAATCTTCATTGCACCGCCTCATGTATGTTCTTTCTTAGATAAGGAGACCAAAACTGTGCACAGCACTCTAGGGGACCGAAATTCCCGGTCCCAGGTGTCATGTATGTCGACCATGTATACTAACTGTATAGTCACAGAAGGTGTGCCACCAGAGGGCACTGCGGTGGGAGACCCAAAGATCACCTGCATAGGTATGCAGAGCCCAGTATAAAAGGCTGCCCACCATGCTTGTGCCTCACTCTGGAGTTACAATAAATGGGACTAAGGTCACAACAACTCAAGTACAATACTAGACCTCGTGGAGTCATTCATAAGAGTATTAAAGACATAACAACTGGCGACGATACTACGAACTTTCACGCAAAAATAACTAATGTTGATACATTAGAAAAGTTCTCAAGAGGGTGAAGATTGGGAAGCCTTTACAGAGCAACTCGACCAATATTTCATAGCAAACGACCTGGTAGGCGATGATCCGGCCATGCTGGCAGATAAGCGCAGAGCTATCCTGTTGACCAGTTGTGGGCCCACGGTCTAAGGCCTTGTCAGGGACTTGCTTGCACCAGGGAAAACAACGACCAAGTCATACGAGGAGCTGAAAGTGCTAATTCGGGACCAACTCCAACCGAAGGAGAGCATCCTCACGGCCAGTCATCGATTTTATACACACCACCACCCTGAAGGCCAGGAAATCACGAAGTACGTTGCCGACCTCAGGAGGCTGGCAGGACCGTGTGAATTTGGCGCATCCCTCGCCGATGCGTTGCAGGACATCTTCATAATTGGCATCGGTCAAGAGGCCCTTCTTCACAGGCTACTGTCTGGGAAAACCACCATCACGCTGCAGAAGGCCGTCAGCATCAGCCAGGTGTTCCTGACCTCAAGCTGCAACTCCAAGCAGATGATGACTCACTGTCAGGACTCAAACCCGGCAAGTACTGTAAACAGAATGGCGCCTTTCACAGGTAGAACTGTTGAACGTGAATTTGCCCAGGGCAGAGTGTACAGCCTCCCCCCCCCCCCCCCCCCCGAGTCCTTTAACTCAGAGTCCGCCGAGGGGTGCAAACGCAAGTCGAGTAGCACCATGCTGGCGATGCAGAGGTAATCACAGGCTCATCAGTGTCGGTTCAGAGACTATGTGTGAAAAGGCTGCAGCACAAAGGGCCACCTCCAGCGAATGTGCAAAAGAGCTGTGACTCACCACGTGGAAGAGGAGTCAGCAGATGGCTGTGAATCCAGCGCAGATTACGAGGAGATGGCTAGAGAGGCAGCTCAGTCCCAGAACGAAGTGTATGGAGTATATACCTGCACCACCGATTGTCCTCCAGTGATAATGGAAGTCGAGATAAATGGCGTTCCAGTCTTCATGGAAGTGGACACGGGGGCGAGTCAGTCAGTAATGAGCCAGGAAGCCTTTGAGAGGCTATGGAACGATCAAGCTGAACGACTCAAGCTGGTCCCGGTTCAGGCAAAGCTGCGCACCTACACCAAGGAACTGATATCAGTTGTTGGTAGTACGGATGCATGTGTATCCCATGATGGTGCGGTGCACAAATTATCATTGTGGATTGTTTCAGGTGATGGACCAGCGCGACTTAGAAGATGATGGATGGGGAAGACTCATTGGAACTGGGAAGACTTCATCCCTCCAGCGATCGACGTCCCCCGTGCTCAGAGGCAGATCAAGCCCCCACCTTCGGTTGGACCAGGCACCGGAGAGCAGATCCGCACAGCCCCCGAGGCACAGACCACTCATCACGACTGCGTGGCGATGATCCGGCCGAGACGACCCGAACGCACCTTCCCGGTTTCAGTGGCAGGTCTCCTGGGGAGAAAGATGGGATCCGAGGGCACCTTCCCAGCTTCAGTGGCAGAATCCCTGGGAAAGAAGTCAACATCATGGACAGGGAAAACATGGCGTCCAAACCATGAGGTTCAGCGCTAATGGGGCAACGACACGTGGTTCCATGCAAGGAAGACGATTGGGGTAAAAGTAGTGAGGCCATTTTAAAGGAGGCCAGCAACCTGCCATTTTTGAATAAACTACTTGAAATTGGTAACCAATGTAAAAGTCCAGCTGTAACGAGCAATGTCGGGTGTTGAACGATGTCGGGTGCAAATTGCAATCAGCTAATGTAGCAGGCGAACCCCTAATGGTCGTATACAGGTCCAGCGGGCTACCCAGTGCTGTAGCCTGCGTCCCAGAGACCAGAACAATGTATCATAAAGTGTCCCCACAGCTGACAGAAGTAGACAAGCCGCAGAGTAAACGAACCCAGAGAGCAGAGGCACCAGTAGCGATACCCTGCCTCAGATCGGTTTAACATTGCAGGCACCCGATGGCATGAACTTCGGTTCAGAAACAGTAAACTGCGCCTATGGTCGCCCACTACCCGTGTGGAAAAGGCGCAGCCCACAAACCCACTCGCCACCACGGCAATGTCCAAGAGCGAAGGGTCACCCGCAACGGCTCCTCCGAACGGGACCTGGACCAGCAAACTAGAGAGTGCTCACAACGGTTCCCTCAAGGAAAGCGAGTCCCCTGCGAACTGCTAGACAAGACGAGGCAGCCCCACCGTCGCTTAGACGGGACGCTCACTCGCTCAGACCGCTTCCCAGGGAGCAACAGCGACACTGTGCAAACGAAAAGGACAGGGAGATCACAGACACATCAGCTGTCTTCGGGCCTGCCCAACACTAGGAGTAACGGCAAGAGCCCAGAGCTCCGGCAACTCGAGCAAAATGAGCTCACCTCGCCCACAGACCCACTAGCATGGGGCACTGTGCCACCACCAGACGACCCGGATCTCATCCGGCCGTGCTGGAACTAGACTGTCCTTGTGTACCTGTACTGATATACCAGTACTGATCATGTAAATGTACCACACAAAAAGAAACACAACTGCAATCCACCCAACAAATGTACCGACATGTAAATGTAAAACCCATGTGATGAACTTGAATGCAACTTGCCTGTAACGGGCCATTAGCATGATCTCTGTGTGTGGGGGGAGGGGGGTAAGAAAGAGAATGGAGTAGTCATGGACTCAACCAGAAACCACAGGGACCTCCACTGGCAACAAATCTCACTACCAACCCACCCAAGCTAGAAGTGGCCCTCCAATGGTCAACCAGGAAGAGCAAAGTCCAGGTCACCGTCAATGTACAAGTCAATTTGCATTAAAGACTTGGGGGGGGGGGGGGGAAGTGATGTCATGTATGTCGACCATGTATACTAACTGTATAGTCACACAAGGTGTGCCACCAGAGGGCACTGCGGTGGGAGACCTGAGGGTCACCTGCATAAGTGTGCAGGGCCCAGTATAAAAGGCTGCCCACCATGCTTGTGCCTCACTCTGGAGTTACAATAAATGGGACTAAGGTCACAACAGCTCAAGTACAATACTAGACCTCGTGGAGTCATTCATAAGTGTCATGTATCTCACATTACTGTATATAACTATCTTACCATGCTATACATGACTGTAACTGGATATGACCTGTAACAATAAGCATACCTTACCACCAGGGGTGCACGTGCAGGAGACACTCCATACCTGTCCCACTGAGGTATATAAAGAGAGGTCTCAGGCAAGTGCAGCACTGGAGAGCTGGAATTAAAGGTGCAGGTCCTGAGTGACCTTGACTTCAGCTTGTGTCTCGTGTAAGTCAGTACATTAGAGTCAGGACTTAACAGTGGCGACGAGTTACGGGATCACAGAATGGCTACCAACAGCTCAGATGAGAAATACAATGCTGGAGACAATGGGATGACTTTATAGAAACGCTCCAGCAAAGCTTTGTGACCAAAGACTGGCTGGGCGACGATAAGGCAGACAAGAGAAGAGCCCATCTCTTGAACAACTATGGCTCGAAAACATACGCTTTAATGAAAGACATGCTGGCACCCGAGAAACCAGCAAGCAAGTCGTTTGAGGAGTTGAGCACACTGGTGAGAGACCACCTGAAGCCAGCGAGCAGCCTACACATAGCCAGACACAGGTTCTACAACTACAGACGCTGTGTGGGCCAAAGCATACCCGACTTCATGGCGGAACTTCGGAGGCTGGCTAGTTCATGCGAGTTCCCCGATGAACTAAAGGAGAGAAGTACTGAGAGACTTTTTTTATTGAAGGAATAGGCCATGCAGGCATATTCCGAAAGCTTATAGAGACTAAGAACTTGACTCTAGAGGCAGCAGCACTGGTCGCACAGACTTTCTTGGCAGGCGAAGAAGAAACGAGGCTGATCTATACTTTGGGTACGACAACCAACGAGGCATCGGAACAAGGGGTTCACATTGTGAAACAAACCGCTACCCCCACACACAGACAAAGGCAGTAGAGCAGGCCTTCAACAGCAGACAGTGGCGCCAGAAGCCATCAAAATCAAGGGCCACATGAATGGCCGATCACACCTCATCAACCCACAATGCGAGCAATCAACAACAGATTGAGAGAAGCTCAAGGGAGATCAACCAGATGGCCCTGGCCCACCAAACCGTGGTCGCGGGTGCATCTAGACTATGCGGGCACATTATGGGCAAAATGTTCCTCGTAGTCGTTGATGCATTTTCAAAATGGATCGAGTGCACCATTTTAAACTCGAGCACCACCTCCACCACTGTGGAGAGCCTTAGAACCATGTTTGCAACGCACGGCATTCCTGACATATTGGTCAGTGATAATGATTCGTGCTTCACCAGTGCAGAATTTCACAATTTTATAGTTGACCACGGTATAAATTACGTTAAGACGGCACCTTTCAAGCCGGCCTCCAATGGCCAGACGGAGCGAGCAGTGCAAATCATTAAACAAGGCATGCTCAGAATCCAAGGTCCCATGCTGCAGAGCCGCCTGTCGCGACTGCTACTGGCATACAGATCTCGTCCGCATTCGTTGACTGGGGTTCCCCCCGCGCAACTATTGATGAAACAAACCTTAAAGACCAGGCTCTCGTTAATCCTCCCAGACATGCATGAAATTGTTGAGGCTAAGCGTCAAAAGCTAACTGAGTACCATGACCGAAATTCGAGGGGGAGGTGGACAAAGTGTTTGTGCTAAACTATGGCCGGGGTCCCAAATGGCTTGCAGGGACAGTAACAAAGAGGGAAACAGGCTACTGGTTGTACAAATGGACAATGGCCAAACCTGCCGGAGGCATGTAGACCAAGTAAAAAGTAGATTCACTGATAACACTGAAGAACCAGACACAGACTACAATGTGGAACTCACACCACACCTGGTGGACAGACAGGTGGAACAACATGAGGAAAGGGCAGTCTCAACAGACAGCCCAGGCGAGATACCAGAATCACACCGAACGAAAAACAGGCACCAAGGCAAACAACTAAACCACAACTAAGACGCTCCATGCGAGAGCACAGACCACCTGAGAGACTGAATCTATAAAGGCAATAAGGCCTTGGGGAGGGTGATGTCATGTATCTCACATTACTGTATATAACTGTATCTTACCATGCTATACATGACTGTAACTGGATATGACCTGTAACAATAAGCATACCTTACCACCAGGGGTGCACTTGCAGGAGACATTCCATACCTGTCCCACTGAGGTATATAAAGGGAGGTCTCAGGCAAGTGCAGCACCGGGAGAGCTGGAATTAAAGGTGCAGGTCCTGAGTGACCTTGACTCAGCATGTGTCTTGTGTAAGTCAGTACATTAGAGTCAGGACTTAACAGTAAGAGTATTAAAGACATAACATCGGGAAGGACCGTTACTGCTGGCTTGCGGCGGCCATTTGTCAAAATCCAGCGGCTGCCGCTCTGGCCTTGGCTGTCCGCCTCGACACGGACTGCTGCAGCGGTGAGGACCACCGCCCGCCCACTCTCGTGGCGGTGTGGGGCTTGCGGCAGTAGTGACGCACTGAACGTGCGCACTGCTCCGCCCCCCCGGACCCAGTCTCAACGTGAAGAAGCCGGCCGTTAGCGGACGGTGCCCCCGCCAGCTTTTAGGGCTGGTGCAGAGTGGCAGAGATCTCGGCGCTGTGGGAGCACAGAGAGACACAAGGTGATAAGATCCAATCCCGAGGACGGGTCGGAAGCTCCCCGGAGTCGTCGAGGTAACAGCAGCTGAGTCGGTCTCACAGAGAAGTCCGGTAACAGGTCATCTGGGGGAGATCAGTGAGCTCTGGACAGGGCGAGATCCCGGAGCCAGCTCCGTGTTGCTCAGCAACAAATCCAGGGGCCTCTTCCATGGACCCGAGGAGCTCAGCACTCAAGGGGAGAGAGAGAGAGAGAGAGAGAGAGAGAGAGAGAGAGAGAGAGAGAGAGAGAGAGAGGGGGAGAGAGAGAGAGAGAGAGAGAGAGAGAGAGAGAGAGAGAGAGAGAGAGAAAAAAAGGAGAACCCGAGATTCACCGAGAGAAAACTGAAATCTCAATCCAGGGGCTCAGACTGGAAACATCGCCCCAGCTCAACATTTTGCGCAGTAACAAATGAGAATCTGTTCCACCTCCGCCACCTCCAGGCTAGATCCAAGGTCGTCCCATCCTCCATCATGGAACTACAATAAGCGGACAACACTTGCGTCTGCGCACTCTGAGGCCGAACTCCAAGCCATCGTCAACACCTTCACCATGGCGTACGAGAACATGGCTTTACACTAAACATCCGTAATACAAAATGTCCTCCACCAACCTGACCCCCACCCTGCCACCCCCCCCACCCAGTCAGCAAAATTTCCATACCTTGGGTGCCGACTATCAGTAAGGGCAGACATCAATGACGATGTCCAACACTGCCTCCAGTGAGCCAGCGCAGCTTTCGGTTGCTTGAGGAAGAGTGTGTTTGAAGACCAGGACCTCAAACCCGGCACCAAGTTCGTGGTCTACAAGGACTGTAGTGATACCCGCCCTCCTGCATGACTCAGAGATGTGGACCATATATATCTACAGCAGACACCTCAAATCGCTGGAGAAGTACCACCAGCGCTGCCTCCGCAAGATCCTGCAAATCCCCTGGGAGGATAGACGCACCAACATCAGTGTTCTCGCTCAGGCCAACATCCCCAGCATCGACCACTCGACCAGCTCCGTTGGGCGGGCCACATCGTCCGCATGCCTGACACAAGACTCCCAAAGCAAAAGCTCTTCTCGGATCCTCGACACGGCAAGTGAGCCCCAGGTGGGCAGAGGAAATGTTTTAAGGACATCCTCAAAGTCTCCTTGATAAAGTGCAACATCCCCAGCGACACCTGGAAATCCCTGGCCCAAGACCGCCCAAAGTGGAGGTAGTGCATCCGGGAGGGCGCTGAACAACTCGAGTCTCGTCACCGAGAGCATGCAGAAAACAAGCACAGGCAGCGGAAGGAGCGTGCGGCAAACCAGACTCCCCACCCACCCCTTCCCTCAACCACTGTCTGTCCCACCTGTGACAGAGACTGTAATTCCCATATTGGACGGTACAATCACCTGAGAACTCACTTTTAGAGTGGAAGCAAGTCTTCCCCGACTTCGTGGGACTGCCTATGATGATCTAATGCATGCCTAACCAGCAACTTCACCTCAGTGTCTCCCCTGTGGCGGCCTCATGGGTCTGGGAAGGCTGCTGTGTTCCCCGTGTGGAAGCTGCAGATGTCCTTCTCGGACGCCCTTGAGCAGCTTAGGGCCTGGAAGGGCCGGCTGGAGACTGGTCAACTCACTCCTGGGAGGGTTCAATCTGACTTGGTTTGGGCGAGGCCATGCACAGAGGCACTGGCGAGTGACAGGTCTAGGGCTAGGAATGCTGCGAGCCGGAGGGAGCGCATCATCCATATTCTGGCCCGAGGAGCCGCAGTCACTCACCAGGGCCGGCACAATACCAACACCAATCTGAGGGAGCTCAGGTCAGTGCTGTGGCCCCACACCGGAAGGTCCCCCGTGGCGGACCCCGCCGCAAAAGCAACAGAGATCTCAGGGGGCATTCAGCTGAGACTGCATGAGGGCAGCCACAGTCTGAAAGCCACCAGATATGACAGCACTTAGACACTCCGTCGACTCTTGCAGAGCTGCGACCATCCCCTCGAAGACGGTGTGGTGGGGGGATAGAAGACAGTGTGGTGGGAAAGAGAAGGGGGCGGGGGGGAAAGAGAGACATGGTTGGGGGGGGGGGGGGGGGAAGAGAAGAGAGACATGGTGGGGGGGGGGGGGGAAGAGAGACATGGTTGGGGGGGGGGGGGGAAAGAGAGGAAAGAGAGACATGGTGGGGGGGGGGGGGGGGGAAAGAGAGACATGGTGGGGGGGGAGGGAAAGAGAGACATGGTCGGTGGGGGGGGGGAGGGAAAGAGACATGGTCGAGGGGGGGGGGAGGGAAAGAGAGACATGGGGGTGGGGGGGGAGAGGAGGAGAGAGAGACATGGGGGGGGGGGGGGAGGAGGAGGAGAGAGAGACATGGGGGGGGGGGAGGAGGAGGAGAGAGAGACATGGGGGGGGGGGGAGGAGGAGGAGAGAGAGACATGGGGGGGGGGGGAGGAGGAGGAGAGAGAGACATGGGGGGGGGGGGAGGAGGAGGAGGAGGAGGAGGAGGAGGAGGAGGAGGAGGAGGAGGAGAGAGAGAGAGGAGGAGGAAGAGAGAGAGAGGAGGAGGAAGAGAGAGAGAGGAGGAGGAAGAGAGAGAGAGGAGGAGGAAGAGAGAGAAAGAGAGAGAGAGAGAACGAGCGCGAGCATCGATTTCAGTTCAGTCTCGGCGAGAGCACTTTTGAAAGAAGACGTGATTTGCATTCATTCAGCAGCTTTCATGACCACCAGATTTCCCAAAGCGTTTGCATCCAATGAAGTACTTTTTGGGCACTGGTGTGATGTTGCTGCAAAACAGTGACGGCAACAGAAACAACGCCGCAGCAAAATCAACGCTGGAGTACTCCACGACCCTGCCTGAAAGCCCGATTCAGCCAGCGTCTCACAACCAATCTGACTCCTCCCAGTGACCCAGAGACTCAGAGTGCCCACAGCGCCTGGTTTGCCCTCAAGGCCTCCATAATTAGCACCTGTGAAGGGACGCTTGGTCACTCGACCAGGAAACACCAAGACTGGTTCGACGAGAACGTCCAGGAGATCCAGGAGCTAATAAACTGCAAGCACAAGGCATTCTTGGACTGGAAACAGAACTACAACTTGGGAGCAGCAAAGCAGCTCTACAGAAATCTGAAGGCCAAGGTCCAACAAAAATCTCATGACCTAAAGAGTGGAGAATGCACAGGTGGAGAATGCACAGGAGACCCAGTAGCTAGCTGACAACCACGACACGCGTGGATTCTTTCGCACAATCAAGGCCACCTACGGCCCAAGCACCCAAGGCCCTACTCCACTACTGGCCAAGAACGGTGAAATACTCATCAAGGACAAAGAGGCAGGCAGTGGCTAATGGAAGGACAATTCGAAGATCTCCTTAACCGAGACCCTGCCTTCAATGTGAATGTCCTCGACTCCATCCCGCAGCATGCTTCCCGCCACCACCTCAGCAAAACCCCAGCCCTGCACGAGGTACAAAAGGCCATCCATCAGCTAAAGATGATAATGGGAGCGGATGGAATACCCCTTGAAGCACTAAAACATGGCGGAGAAGCACCATTGGTGCGAATGCATAATCTCATCTCTCTCTCACCTGGAAGGAAGAGAGCATGCCAGGAGATCTCAGGGACACTGTAATCGTAATTGTCTTCAAGAAAGGTGACAAGTCCGATTGCAGTAACTACAGAGCAACTTCCCTGCTGTCCATAACAAGGAAGGTTAGCTCAAGAATCCTCCTCGATCGCCTTCTCCCTCTGGATGAAGAACTCCTCCCAGAATCGCAATGTGGATTCCGCTCACTAAGGGGCACAATGGACATGATCTTCACCGCACGGCAAATCCAAGAGAAATGCAGGGAACAGCACCAACCCTTGTACATGGCCTTCATTGACCTCACACTGTCAACCGTGAGCGATAATGGAGCGTCCTCCTCTGATTCGGCTGCCCCCAAAAGTTTGTCACGATTCTCCGCCTACTTCATGATGATATGCAAGCCGTGATCCTGACCAACTGATCCACCACAGATCAAATTCAACTTCGAACCGGGGTCAAGCAGGGCTGTGTCATTGCACCAACGCTCTTCTCAATCTTCCTCGCTGCAATGCTCCATCTCACCCTCAGTAAGCTCCCTGGAGTAGAGCTAAATTACAGCACAAACGAGAATTTGTTCAACCTCCGCCGCCTCCAGGCCAGAGCCGAGGTCGTCCCATCCTCAATCATTGAATTACAGTAGGCAGATGATGCCAGCATCTGCGCACATTGAGGCCGAACACCAAGCCATCGTCGACACCTTCACTGAAGCATACGAGAGCATGGGCCTTACACTAAACATCCGTAAGATAAAGGTCCTCTACCAACCGAACCACATCACACAGCACTGCTCCCCGGTTATCAAAATCCATGACGAGGCCTTGTACAACGTGGACCACTTTCCATACCTCGGGAGCCTACTATCAGTAAGGGCAGACATCGACGTCGAGGTCCAACACCGCCTTCAGTGTGCCAGTGCAGCCTTTGGTCGCCTGAGGAAGTGTGTGTTTGAAGACCAGGACCTCAAACCTGGCACCAAGCTCATGGTCTACAGTGATGATAGTGATACCTGCCCTCCTATATGGCTCAGAGACATGGGCTATGTACAGCAGACACCTCAAAACGCTGGAGAAGTACCACCAACGTTGCCTCCGCAAGATCCTGCAAATCCATTGGCAGGACAGACACACCAACGTCAGTGTCCTCGCTCAGGCCAGCATCCCCAGCATCGAAGCATTGACCACACTCGATCAGCTCCGCTGGACGGGCCACATCATTTGCATGCCTGAGATGAGACTCCCAAAGCAAGCGCTCTACTCGGAACTCCGACACAGCCAGCGAGCCCCAGTTGGGCAGAGGAAACATTTCAAGGACACCCTCAAAGGCTCCTTGATAAAATGTAATATCCCCACTGACACTTGGGAGTCCCTGGCCAAAAACCACCCAAAGTGGAGGAAGAGCATCCGGGAGGGCGCTGAGCACCTCGAGTCTCGTCGTCGAGAGCGTGCAGAAATCAAGCGCAGGCAGCGGAAGGAGCGTGTGGCAAATCAAGCACCCCACCCACCCATCCGTCCAACCGCTGTCGGTCCCGCATAGGACTCAGTCACCTGAGAGCTCAGATCAGCGTAGAAGCAAGTCATCCTCGACTCCGAGGGAATGCCGGAGGAGAGAAGAAGTAGGAAAGCACTTTTGCCTCGGAGTCAAAAGGTGGATAGTTTAAACTCCACTCCGAGGACCTGAACACAATCTGTGGTTGGCACTTCAGGAGAGATGGTAATCAAGGCCCTGTATATCTGCCCAGTTAGATGTACAAGATCCCACAGCACAATTGTAACACGAGCTCAGGATTTGCCTGGGTGTCCTGACCAGCATGTTCTCTGCTCGTTCCTCTCAGTGCTGTTTGTGTGATCTTGCTGTGCACTATTGGTTGCCGTACCTCCCTCCATTAAAAACAAACAGTGAATCATTGGCTACAAAGCACTTTGGAACATCCTGCAGGTGCAAAAGGAGCACTACAAACGTACTGTCCTGTTCCAACAGATCCACATCCCTGCAATCCCTCATTCCTGGAATGATGTATTTGAATCCTGAGGTTTCTCAGTTCATCGAAAGGCTTCAGGATCTTTCCATTAAATATATTTCCCCATTCCTTACTTTTTCTCTAAAAAATGTATTATCTTGCATTTATCCAAGTTAAATTGTATCCTCAGTGATCCCCCTCCATTCTGCTAAATTATTTATATCTCCTGAAATCTTTCACACTCCTCCTCACTGTTATCAAACCTACTTTTGAGTCATCAACAAATTTCACAACGGTGTTTGAAACATTGACATTTACGGAGAGCAAAGCTGGACCCAGCATGGAGCCTGGGGTATATTAATTCCTCTCCTGTAATCTGAGAGGTCCCACTTAACCTTAACTGTTTCCAGTCAGTCAACTAACTTCCTATCCCTTGACATGGCCTTCGACCTTGTCCGTTCTATTTTTCACACATCTGCTCTCACCCTTTCCCTTCCTCCCAGAACCACGACAGGGTCTCCCTTGTCCTCACCTTTCACCCCACCAACCTCCATATTCAACATGATCATCCTCCGCCATTTCCACCATCTCCATTGGCACAAGATAAGAATTAGGAGCAGGAGTTGGCCATTTGGCCCCTCGAGCCTGCTCCGCCATTCAATATCATGGCTGATCTTCAACCTCAACTCCACTTTCCCGCCCGATCCCCATATCCCTTGATTCTCTGAATATCCAAAAATCTATCGATCTCTGTCTTGAATATCCTCAATGACCGAGCCTCCACAGTCCTCTGAGGTAGAAAATTCCAAAGCTTCACCACTCTGTGTTGTGTACTGAATAAAGAGTCTCACCAGATACTCTGAGCTCAAAGTAAGGTTTGACCGTAGTCCTTTATTACAGGTCTCCAGAGTGCTTCTCCAGCCTGTGAGACCTCCTTATATACAGGTGCTCCCAAGGGATGAGCCCTCTGGTGGTTAAACAAGGTATTTACAGGTTTACATATATAACAACACTTCTCCTCCCCACCGCCCCACCAAAGTCAACAGTGTAACTATTTACAATGTGAGTCGATCTGGGGCCTTCCTTTCCCTGGTTGATCGTCTCGGTGCAAATGCTGGTTTTGGTGAGTCGTTTGTTGGGCCCACGCTGGGCTGCTGTGCAGCTGGCCTTGCTGGGGTGCCTGGCATGGCGAGTCCTGCTGGGCTGCTGTGGGTGATGGGTTCTGCTTCTGCTTCGTGGTCCATTTGAAAGTTTGACCAGAAACACCCTACTCCCCTCTTTGGCCACAACAGTGCCGGGAAGCCACTTGGGACCTTGTCCATAGTTCAACACAAACACAGGATCATTAATCTCAATTTTGCGTGACACATTTGCGCGATCATGATATGTATTCTGTTGAAGCCGCCTGCTCTCTACCTGTTCGTGTAGATCAGGGTGGACTAATGAGTGCCTTGTCTTAAGTGCCCTTTTCATGAGCAGTTCAGCAGGGGGAACCCCAGTGAGCGAGTGGGGTCGTGTTAGGTGAGTGGGCAAATGCATGGCAGATGAAGTATAATGTGGATAAATGTGAGGTTATCCACTTTGGTGGTAAAAACAGAGAGACAGACTTTTATCTGAATGGTGACAGATTAGGAAAAGGAGAGGTGCAACGAGACCTGGGTGTCATGGTACATCAGTCATTGAAGGTTGGCATGCAGGTACAGCAGGCGGTTAAGAAAGCAAATGGCATGTTGGCCTTCATAGCGAGGGAATGAGAGTACAGGGGCAGGGAGGTGTTACTACAGTTGTACAGGGCCTTGGTGAGGCCACACCTGGAGTATTGTGTACAGTTTTGGTCTCCTAACTTGAGGAAGGACATTCTTGCTATTGAGGGAGTGCAGCGAAGGTTCACCAGGATCTGTCCTCCTCTGCAACATGGTGGTTTTCAGGATTAGCAGGGTTTGCAGCTCATCTGCATACGTTGGAGGTGTCCCATTGTTCCACAACCCTTGCAAACGTATCCTTTGAAGCGGCATGAATGGAAATGATGATCACCCCCGCAGCGCCAACAACGTGTTAACGGCCTTGCATTCATCACCCTTGATGGTGGACTCTGAGACATCTGCGGATGTGCAGCTGCAGGCATGTGAGGCCTGCCCTGTGCGTTAAGATTCGAAAACAACATTACTTTGTTCACAGTACTTGTAGCAGCACTCGTGTGCTGAGAGATTTGTTTGGTATTGTCACTGGTGGCGATGAACGCCTGGGCTATCGCTATGGCTTTACTCAAGGTTGGGGTCGCTACAGTCAAAAGTTTGCGAAGTATTACTTCATGGCCAATGCCAAGTACAAAGTCGTCCCTGAGCATGTGCACCAAGTGTCCTTCAAATTTGCAATGTCCTGCAAGGCGTCTTAGCTCGCCATTTACTGGCCTTCTGACCTCTTGTACGTGTAGAACCGGTACCTCGCCATCAGAACGCTTTCCTTCAGGTTTAGATGCTCCCGACCAGTGTGCACAAATCATCATACGACTTGTGTGTGGGTTTTGCTGGAGCAAGCAGATTTTTCATGAAGCCATACGTTGGTGCCCCGCAAACGGTGAGGAGGATCACCCTTTGCTTAGCAGCATTCATTTCTCCTTCCAGCTCGTTGGCCACGAAGTATTGGTCAAGTCGCTCCACGAATGTTTCCCAATCATCTCCCTCCGAAAATTTCTCCAGGATGCCCACTGTTCTCTGAATCGTTGTGCTGGGATTCGTCATCTGTATCTCGTCGCCAATTGTTGTGTATTGAATAAAGAGTCTGACCAGATACTCAATGTAAGGTGTGACCGTAGTCCTTTATTACAGATCTTCAGAATGCCTCTCCAGTCTGTGAGGCCTCCTTATGTACAGGTGCTCCCAAGGGATTGTGGGGTCCCTTGGGACTCCAGGGGATGAGCCCTCTGGTGATTAAACAAGGTATTTACAGGTTTACATATATAACAGTGAAGAAATGTCTCCTCATCTCAGTCATAAATGGCCGACCCCTTATTCTGAGACTGTGACCCCTGGTTCTAGACTCCTCAGCCAGAGGAAACATCCTCCCTGCATCTACCTTGTCAAGCCCTGTAAGGATTTTGTAGGTTTCAATGAGATCACCTCTCATTCTTCGAAATCCTAGAGAATATGGGCCCAATTTTGGCCATGACTTGCATCAATTTTTTTGGAGTAAGTTATTTTTTCTGGCGTAAGTTAAAAAATGCCATTTTCCCCCAAAGATTTGCTCCAGCGTAAGTCAGTTTGGTATAATTTTTTTTAGTTCAGTTTTTTTTTTAAAAAAGGGGGCGTTCCCAGACACTTACGCCAGTTTTGACCATTTATGCCACTTTGGCCAGCAAAAACATACTCCAAAATCGACTTCGGTCAGCGTATGTGGCCAGCTCTGAAAAACATTGCGGGCAGTGCATTTAAAGCACCAAGACTTACAAAGCACCAAGACTTACAAAGCACTAAACAAAGCACAAAAATAAGCATTCAATAAAAAAATAAAAAATACAAGGAAGCTGAGGACCTGCACCAAGACTTACAAAATACTAAACAAACCACAAAAAGTAATAAGCAATCAACCAATAACAAATAAAAAATAGAAGTCCTACCTGTAAAAAAAACTTGATTCTGGCATAAAGTCCCCCCACCCCCACCATCAAAACACTCTTTTTCTTCCCCCCCTGCACAAAACTCTCCTCCTCTCCCGCAACCACCCCTCCCCCCCCCCCCAAATCAAAATTCTCAAGCACAACCATCAATAAATAAAAAATAAAACTGAAGTCCTACCTCGGCAGGCCGGCCGGCTGGTGCGGGAAGCCACTCGGCCGGGAATAGGGACTTCAAGCATCGGGTCCTGCTCACAGCCCGCAGGACACACTGAGATGTCAGGAGCATGCGCGCAGACTTCACTGCGCATGCGCGCAGCTGCGGGCAGTGCTTTTTGCGCTGGGCTGCTGCTCCACCCCCCACTTCATTAGCTACGCCACGCTGGGACACCGGAGAGTCGGCAGAGCAGACAGGATGGGGCCTCTTTTTTTCGGCACCGTTTCCAGCGCGCAAAATCAGCGCATTTAAGGTAAGTGCACCGAAAAAAGGGGTTGAGGAGAATTGGGCCCATAAGGCCTAGTCTACTCAATCTCTGCTCGTAGGACAATCCCCCCATCCCAGGAATCAGTCTGGTGAACCTTCGTTGCACTCCAAAAGTACTTCAATGGCTGTAAAGCGCTTTGAGACATCTGGTGGTTGCGAAAGGCGCTTTATAAATGCAAGTCTTTCTTTCTTTTATGGCGAGCATATCCTTCCTTAGGTAAGGAGACCAAAACTGTACACAATACTCCAGGTGCATTCTCACAAGGGTCCTATATAATTGCAGTAAGACATCTTTACTCTTATACTCAAATCTTCTTGTAATAAAGGCCAACACACCATTTGCTTTCTTAATTGCTTGCTGTACCTGCATGTTAACTTTCAGTGATTTGTGTACAAGGACACCCAGGTCCCTCTGAACACCAACACTTCCCAATCTCTCACCATTTAAAAAATACTCTGCTTTTCTATTTTTCCTACCAAAGTAAAGAACTTCACATTTCTCCACATTATATTCCATGTGCCATGTTCTTGCCCACTCACTTAACCTGTCTATATCCCCTTGAAGTCTCTTTGCATCCTCCTCACAACTTACATTCCCACCTAGCTTTGTATCATCAGCAAACTTGGATATATTACATTTGGTCCCCTCGTCCAAATCATTGATATAGATTGTGAATAGCTGGGGCCCAAGTACTGATCCTTGTGGTACCCCACTAGTTACAGCTGACCAACTCGAAAATGACCCGTTTATTCCTACTCTCTGTTTTCTGTCTGTTAACCAATCCTCAATCCATGCTAGTATATTACCCCCAATCCCATGAACCCTAATTTTGTTTAATAAACTCCTGTGTGGCATCTTATTGAATGCCTTCTGAAAATCCAAATACACTACATGCACTGGTTCATCCTTCTCTATTCTGCTAGTTACAACTTCAAAACACTCTACCAGATTCGTCAAACATGATTTCCCTTTCATAAATCTGTGTTGACTCTGCCCAATTGTATTATATTTTCTAAATGCCCTATTACCACATCCTTAATAATAGATTCTAGCATTTTCCCTACTACTGATGTCAGGCTAACTGGTCTGTAGTTTCCCATTTTCTCTATCTCTCCTCTTTTAATTGCTGCCTTCCAATCTGCAGGAACCGTTCTAGAATCTATGGAATTTTGGAAGATGACAACCAATGCATCCACTATATCTATAGCCACCTCTTTCAAAACCCTAGGATGTAGGCCATCAGGTCCAGGGGATTTATCAGTTTTCAGTCCTATTAATTTCTCCAGTACTATTTTTTTAATACTACTAAATTTATTTCAGTTCCTCATTCTCATGAGACCCTTGGTTCTCCACTATTTCCGGGAGGTTTCTTGTGTCTTCATCCTTGAACAAAGTATTTGTTTAATTTCTCTGCCATTTCCTTATTCCCCATTATAATTTCTCCTGTCTCAGCCTGCAGGAGACCCACATTTACTTTTTTAAAATCTTTTCCTTTTTACATACCTATAGAAGCTTTTACAGTCTGTTTTTATGTCTCTCACTAGTTTACTCTCATATTCTATTTTCCCTTTCTTTATTAATTTCTTGGTCCTCCTTTGCTGAATTGTAAAATCCTCCCAATCCTCAGGCTTCCTGATCTTTTTGGCAACATTATAAGCCTCTTCCTTTGATCTAATACGATCATTAACTTCTCGTTAGCCACAGTTGGACCACTTTTCCTGTGGGGTTTTTGTGCCTTAAAGGAATGTACGTTTGTTGTAAATTATGTATTAATTCTTTAAATGCTAGCCATTGCTTGCCTACAGTCATACCTTTTAATGTAGTTTCCCAATCTACCTTAGCCAACTGTTCCCTCATACCTGCATAGTTTCCTTTGTTTTTCATGATCCCACCACCAATCAGATCTTCCCTTCCCCTCCCCTCCCCTCTCAGCATTCCGAAGGGACCACTCCCTCCGCGACACACTCAATCACCCTCAGCAACTGCTCCCCTTCCCACAGCACCTTTCCGTGCAAGGATAGGAGATGCAACACCTGCCCTTTTACCTCCTCCCTTCCCACTATCCAGGGCCCCAAATACTCCTTCCAGGTATAACAGCAATTTACTTGTAATTCTTTCAGTTTAGTATACTGTATTCACTGCTCACGATGTTGTCTCCTCTACATTGGGGAGAACAAGTGTAGATTGGGTGACCGCTTTGCAGAACACCTCCATTCAGTCCATACGCGTGACCCTGAGCTTCCGGTCGCCTGTCACTTTCATTCTCCGCTCCATTCCCACTCTGACCTCTCTGTCCTCGGCCTCCTTCATTGTTCGAATGACACTCAACGTAAGCTCGAGAAACAACACCTCATCTTTTGATTAGGCACTTTACAGTCTTCTGAACTCAACATTGAGTTCAAGAATTTCAAACTGTAACCATGGCTCCCATTTTTTGGGACAGCAGGTGCTGATAATGATTCTGTTCATTCACTCTCTCCTGCCTTCCCCTCATCACAGACCTTCCCTTTTGTTCTTCCCTCCCCTCCCCATACACTTGGCTTAAAAACCTACGACATCTCGAACTTTTCTAGTTCTGACGAAGGGTCATCGACCTGAAACGTTAACTCTGTCTCTCTCTCTCTCCACAGATGCCGCCTGACTCGCTGAGTATTTTCAGCATTTTCTGTGTTTAGTTGTATGCCCGCTGCTACATTTCCTCTCATTTTTACAATGTTGATTGCCGTTCACATGAGCTTTGATCGATCCGGACACAACGCAACGAATTTTGTAACAAAGGTACAATGCAAGCCACATTCCTCGGCAAAAACTCAACACTCGATCCTAATTACAGCACATCGACAGAAAGTGAAAATACCGGGCACTGATAAGAGGCAGCGATGGGGGTGGGGAGGTTGTGGGTGTGTGTATTTGTGTGGGGGGAGTGGTGGGGTGGGGGAGAGGCACATCTAGGGTGGGGGGAGGGGCGAGTGTAGGGTGGGGGGGGGCGGCGCGTGTAGGGTGGGGGGGGGCGCGTGTAGGGTGGGGGGGGGCGAGTGTAGTGTAGGGAGGGGCGAGTGGAGGAGGCGGAGGGGAGCGAGTGAGGGATGGGGAGGGGGGCGGGAGAGTGTGGGATGGGGAGGGGGGCGGGAGAGTGTGGGATGGGGAGGGGGGCGGGAGAGTGTGGGATGGGGAGGGGGGCGGGAGAGTGTGGGATGGGGAGGGGGGCGGGAGAGTGTGGGATGGGGAGGGGGGCGGGAGAGTGTGGGATGGGGAGGGGGAGGGGGGCGGGAGAGTGTGGGATGGGGAGGGGGGCGAGTGTAGGGTGGGAGGGGGGCGAGTGTAGGGTGGGGGAGGGGCGATTGTAGGGTGGGGGAGGGGCGAGTGTAGGGTGGGGGAGGGGCGAGTGTAGGGTGGGGGAGGGGCGAGTGTAGGGTGGGGGAGGGGCGAGTGTAGGGGCGGGGAGGGGCGAGTGTAGGGGCGGGGAGGGGCGAGTGTAGGGGCGGGGAGGGGCGAGTGTAGGGGCGGGGAGGGGCGAGTGTAGGGGCGGGGAGGGGCGAGTGTAGGGGCGGGGAGGGGCGAGTGTAGGGGCGGGGAGGGGCGAGTGTAGGGGCGGGGAGGGGCGAGTGTAGGGGCGGGGAGGGGCGAGTGTAGGGGCGGGGAGGGGCGAGTGTAGGGGCGGGGAGGGGCGAGTGTAGGGGCGGGGAGGGGCGAGTGTAGGGGCGGGGGAGGGGCGAGTGTAGGGGCGGGGAGGGGCGAGTGTAGGGGCGGGGAGGGGAGAGTGTAGGGGCGGGGAGGGGAGAGTGTAGGGGCGGGGAGGGGAGAGTGTAGGGGCGGGGAGGGGAGAGTGTAGGGGCGGGGAGGGGAGAGTGTAGGGGAGGGGAGAGTGTAGGGGAGGGGAGAGTGTAGGGGAGGGGAGAGTGTAGGGAGGGAGAGTGTAGGGGAGGGGAGAGTGTAGGGGAGGGGAGAGTGTAGGGGAGGGGGGGAGGGGAGAGTGTAGGGAGGGGGGGGAGGGGAGAGTGTAGGGGAGGGGGGGAGGGGAGAGTGTAGGGGAGGGGGGGGAGGGGAGAGTGTAGGGGAGGGGGGGAGGGGAGAGTGTAGGGGAGGGGGGGAGGGGAGAGTGTAGGGGAGGGGGGGAGGGGAGAGTGTAGGGGAGGGGGGGGAGGGGAGAGTGTAGGGGAGGGGGGGAGGGGAGAGTGTAGGGGAGGGGGGGGAGGGGAGAGTGTAGGGAGGGGGGGGAGGGGAGAGTGTAGGGGAGGGGGGGGAGGGGAGAGTGTAGGGGAGGGGGGGGAGGGGAGAGTGTAGGGGAGGGGGGGGAGGGGAGAGTGTAGGGGAGGGGGGGGGAGGGGAGAGTGTAGGGGAGGGGGGGAGGGGAGAGTGTAGGGGAGGGGGGGAGGGGAGAGTGTAGGGGAGGGGGGGGGGAGGGGAGAGTGTAGGGAGGGGGGGGGGAGGGGAGAGTGTAGGGGAGGGGGGGGAGGGGAGAGTGTAGGGGAGGGGGGGAGGGGAGAGTGTAGGGGAGGGGGGAGGGGAGAGTGTAGGGGAGGGGGGGGAGGGGAGAGTGTAGGGGAGGGGGGGGAGGGGAGAGTGTAGGGGAGGGGGGGGAGGGGAGAGTGTAGGGGAGGGGGGGAGGGGAGAGTGTAGGGGAGGGGGGGAGGGGAGAGTGTAGGGGAGGGGGGGGAGGGGGAGAGTGTAGGGGAGGGGGGGGAGGGGAGAGTGTAGGGGAGGGGGGGGAGGGG